>NC_136152.1:4736382-4804960 GCF_965212315.1 Lampetra planeri | reverse complement strand
TGCCAATTATGGACTCAGACTATTGTCCTATCATCTCATAGAGTCCCTGGCACGTAATAATATTCTAAACGGCGGCAGTGGTGGTCGCAAAACGCCGAATTATTACTAATAATCCCCAATGATCCGATCGAAATGATGGATTTCGATCGGATTATTGGGGGGGGGGCACGTGCTACCCCACCCCACCCCACTGGCTCCGCCAGTGCCAATAAGGATGCGTTTCATTCTGTAGGTTTCCACAACCAAGATTACGATCGATAATTGGTTTATTTTGACTCACTTCGTCGCGTAGTTATGCATAATGTCAATTTCTTAACTGCAATCTCTCCACCAGCCGACAGTGTGAATCGAAATCAAGTTTGTCTCGTGAGTGGGAAAATGTGCCAAAAGATCGACTTTGTTTCTCAGCCAAACCGGTTGCGTTGAAAAAGAAGTGAGCAGGACGTTGACGATTGTATCCGACGCCTCCGCTGCAGATTTGCATCCCAGCATCATCAGGCGGCAGTTTGGAAAGAGTTCAGCTCAAATCGCGCGATTACAAAATAGCACATTTGCCAACCGCGTGGCAATTAGATTTTTTAAATATATATAATTACACGAGTTAAGACAAAATAAACAAATTAGGGAAAGCATTTCAGATGGGATTTTTTTTTTTAAGGACAATTCAAAATATGTTTTGGATCATTGCCATTGCGTCCAAATGGCACGCGTCTTCGTGTTAACAACAGTGACGTCACCCCGACGTCACGTGGTGGCGAGATGTTAACTACCTCGCCTGGTATGCAGGAGGCCATGGGTTCGATCCCAACCCCGACGCCTGCTGCTGTATATTTGGAGTTTGCGTGTCTCTCTCTCTACCCGTGGGTCGCGTGGATTTTTCTGCGGCTTCTTCGGTTTTCCCCTCCACATTTAGAATCACGTGCAAAGAGTATGTTACTGTTGCTGTAAATGTCCACTTGAAAAGCCACTTTCGCTGCGCAATCGTTTGTGATAACCAGATCGCTTCCGAAAAAAGAGCTGTATATCTCTGTGCAAATAAAAACAAAGTTTGTACTCGTTCTTTTTTTAAAAATGGTTTTGACTCCTCTCTACCGGTGATCCGTACAATGTTCGGTGAGAAATCAAGCCTCGTGGGTCCAATGGAGGAAGACCTACAGGAGCAGATGGAGTGAAATTCAGCCGAGACTTGGGCGCAATGAGTTCGAACAAATAACAACAGCGAACAGATCATCGGTGGCTGGAGAAAACAAGTGGAAGCAGAAACACCTAACCAAAACACTCACTGTGCCCACCTGATTTAAACAACATTACAAGTTTTGCATGGAGGTCACGTACACGACATCCTTGCGAATGGTTGCAATATGCACATTTGGAAATAAGAACTTGCGTTAGATCAGGGGTCCTCAAACTTTTTAAACAGGGGGCCAGTTCACTGTCCCTCAGACCGTTGGAGGGCCGGACTATAGTTAAAAAAAACTATGAACAAATTCCTATGCACACTGCATATATATTATTTTGAAGTGAAGAAACAAAACGGGAAAAATACAATATTTAAAATGAAGAACAAGTAAAGTTAAATCAACAAACTTGCCAGTATTGCAATGGGAACTATGGGCCTGCTTTTGGCTAATGAGATGGTCAATGTCCGGTTCCATATTTGTCACTGCTAGTCGTAACAAGTGATGCAAGTGTGCATCCGTTAGTCTAGATCTGGTTGGAGATTTCAAATGTTTCATTCTGGAAAAAGTCTGTTCACAGACATAAGCGCTGCCAAAGATGGTTGCCATTTTGAGTGCATGGTTCCTGAGATGAGGATATGTCTCAGAGGGGAGAGATGCATAGAAATTATGAAGGCTGCTTGACTTGAATGCGTCTTTCAGAGAGTCACAATTCTGCAGTTCAGCCAGTTCCATTTGGTAAATTGTATCCACATTCTCAATGTCAATAGAAAATGGGTTACGGAAAAGCTGTATGTCCTGTTCATGGAGATGAAGCTCTTTAAATCTAAATTGGAACTCCTTTTGCAATTTTTCCAGTGAATCCACACATGTTTTGTTTGGGAATGCAAATAATGGTTTTTCCGCTAACAGATTTTGAGTTGTGGGGAGATGGCAGAAGTTTTCCTCCTTCACTTGTTTGATGAGGAGGCCTAATTTTACTTCATATGCTTTGACATGTGATTGCATATCACAGATGAGCTTCCCCTTTCCTTGAAGTTGCACATTGAAACTGTTGAGTAGCTCTGTTACATCTGTCAGAAAGGCAAGGTGCCATTTCCATTCTGTATCATTGAGCTCTGGTACTTCTTTGTTTTTTGAAAGCAGAAAAGCTGTAATCTGTGGAAGTAAGTCATAGAAACGTTTCAAAACTCTCCCTCGACTCAGCCAACGGACTTCTGTGTGGTACAGAACATCTTCATAGTCAACATTTAGCTCAGACAGAAATTCCTGAAATTGTCTGTGGTTTAGTGCATGAGCTCTAATGAAGTTAACACAAGATACCACAATTTTCATAACAGAGTCGCACTTCAGTGATTTACTACACAGCGCTTGTTGGTGGATGAGGCAGTGTATGGCTATTGGATGAGAATGGTTATGTTTGTCCATCTCTTGGTTAATGCGAGCAATTACTCCTTTCTTAGACCCCACCATGCTAGGAGCACCATCAGTTGTCACACTGGCTAGTTTAGCCCAGTTCAGCTCCAAACCATTCACAGTTTGGCAAACCTTTTCATAGATATCCTCTCCTGTAGTTGTTCCGTTGATGCTTTGCAGTGCAGCAAGCTCTTCTGTGACTTGGAAATAGTCATTCGTCCCACGAATAAAAATTAAAAGTTGTGCAGAATCACGAACATCATTGCTTTCGTCGAGTGCCAAGGAAAAATAGGAAAGTTTTTTTTGTGGAGTTTTGCAAATGCTGATGCAAATTGTCTCCCATTTCTTCAATCCTCCGTGTAATTGTAGGTCCTGGAAGACTCACTGTACTAAATAAATCGGCCTTCTCTGGACACATCTCTTTGGCAACAGAAAGAAGGCATTCTTTAACAAATTCTCCCTCCACGAATGGTCTGCCAGTGCACGCTATTAGCTTGGCAACTTGAAAACTTGCTCGCAGTGATGAAATATTTAGCTGCTTCTGCTTCACAAAAGTATTTTGCCGAGTTGTTAATGTATTTTTCAGTTTTAATATTTTATCTTTTCTCACTTCTCCGACCAAACAATCATATTTATCTTTATGTTGAGTTTCATAGTGTCGACGTAAATTGTATTCTTTGAACACAGACACTATATTCTGGCATATCAGACACACAGCTCTTTCCTTGTACTGCATGAAAAAGTAATCATAAGTCCACTGTTCTTTGAATATCCTACACTCCGAGTAAAAATTTCTCTTTCTTGACATCATTGTTTCCTAGGGAGTCAAAATTGCTATTAGTAAAATACCAATATATATACAGCGCTACAAAAACAATATACCAGCAATAACTTTGCCCACACAGAGACATACAGACTGCACTGCCCATCAATGCAGTCTGATTGGGGGAACTCCGCTTTTACCCCAGGCTCACACTGGTGCGGGTGCCATTAAAAAGTTAATTACACCCGCAGTTTTGTTCACAGATCGCAGTGCGGTGGGCACAATGAGTGCCCACCGCCGCAGCTCAATCAGTGCCCACCGCCGCAGCTCAATCAGTGCTCACCAGCGCAGCCAAATCAGTGCTCGCCACCGCAGCCCAATCAATGCCCACCACCGCAGCTCAATCAGTGCTCACCAGCGCAGCCCAATCAATGCCCACCACCGCAGCCCAATGAGTGCTCGCCACCGCAGCCCAATCAATGCCCACCACCGCAGCTCAATCAGTGCTCACCAGCGCAGCCCAATTAGTGCTCACCAGCGCAGCCCAATTAGTGCTCACAAGCGCAGCCCAATTAGTGACCATGGGCCGGATAAATGTCCTCAGCGGGCCGCATGTGGCCCGCGGGCCGTAGTTTGAGGACCCCTGCGTTAGATTATCGCCACGCGTCATCTGCTGGAAATATAAATGCTGTGTCAGCATAGCAAGTGTGGGGCTGGGCCGGTGTTGGGTAGAGGGGGGGTGCGATGTGGGGGAGAGAGAGAGTGGCATTGTGACGTCACGGAAACCGTACGTCCCAAATTTCGATAAATATTTTTGTTAAGTCGATTTTTTTATGGCAAAAAGGGTGAACTAAAGTATCCACTTGCTTCAACAGCACCCCCGCCCGTCATATCCGATTTTGTGATCCCACTGATTCGGCTACATTTCAGCTTGTGCCACCGCTACCAACGCAGGCAGCAGCAACATCATCATCATCAACAGCAGCAGCATCATCATCAACATCATGATCAACATCATCATCAACAGCAGCATCATCATCAACATCATGATCAACATCATCATCAACAGCAGCAGCATCATCAACATCATGATCAACACCATCATCAACATCTATTCTTTGGGTCTTTCGGTAAAGCCACGTAGATATAAAAAATAAACACATATAAATATCACGACGTTAAGATCGCCACACAAGCAATCGTCATAACGTTGCCTCAGAGCTGCTGAGGCAACGTCGTGATATTGTTATTAATGTTTATTATTTTTCTATCTACGTGGCTTTACCGAAAGACCCAAAGAATATTAATTCCTGCAGTCAGGAAAGCTTTAAGTTAAGATCATCAACATCATCAAAATCATCATAAACATCAGCAACATCATCATAAACATCATCATTAAGATCATCATCATCAACATCATTTAAATCATCATCAACATCATCATCAACATCATCATCATCAACATCATCATCAACATCATGAACATCATCATCAGCATCATCATCAACATAATTTACATCATCATCAACATAAGCATCAAACATCATCAACATCAACAGCAGCACACCAAATAACGAACCTGTTGTAATTTTTTTTTACAATAATTGCCCGCGGGATAAATGTTTTGCATTGATGCGCCACTGTATATGTTAGGGGCAGAAGGCGACTTGAACAGGTGAGGGAGGGTGGGAGGGTGGGAGGGTGGGAGGGGGCTTGAGACCCTTGCTGGGTTCAGGTTACAGACACCAGGTGCGTCTCTCCCCCCCTCTCAATGTCAGCATCAACAGGTGAGCCTGTCTCTCTTCTCTCCATCTCTTCCGTGTATCTCTCTCCGTCGCATTAAACAAGCGCGGTTCAAAGCTTCCATCTTTTTTCATCTTTTAAAGTTAAATTTTTCTTTAAAAAAAAATCCTTTTAAAAAGCTTCCGTCTTCCTCACGTCGAATAAAATAAAAATGGCAACAACTGTACCGCATTCAGTGGTGTGGGGAATGTTGTGGGGCGGGGGGGGGGGTCTGAGTTGTTTCATTTGTTGGATTTCGTGAGGAAGACGCTCGGATATTGATCCGCTGCGATAATGGTTTTGTATGCAAGTGTGGCTAGTCTCCGCTAATTAGGGTTTCTTAACTAACCGAGGCCACGGTGCGTGCCTGTGTATTTATTTAACTGGAGATTCATAAAACTCAAACAACAACAACAACAACAACAACAACAAAATATCGTCGTTGTTGTTGTTGTTATCATCGTCGTCTTGTGTCACGCACATTGTGAGTTATGGAGACATCTCAACCCGTAACGCACGCACAAGCGCGTGACCAATTGTGGACTGTGTGCACATTCGTGTTGGGATCCCCAGTAATGAGACGGTAATTACTGTCAGTCTTTGCGGTGAGCAATGTTATTATTAATCGCCCGTACGTTAAATGGCCCACCTGGCGAACCGATTTTGGCTCACCGTGTCTGTCAATGCACGACTTAAGAGGGAAGACTTGTTCGTAATAACATCATTGTAGTAGCTGCATTAGTAAGGCGAACGTGAATTATACTACTTTTTACAAAATGGAAAAAAAAACTAGCTAATGGACGAAAATGTTCATGTTGAGGTTAAATAATAAGCATTGTATTGCGATACATGCAAACGTATTTTAAACCTTAATTGACATTTTTGGAATTACACTGAAAGACATCACGGGGGAACATGCTATGGATCAGATAACAGAATCAAGTTGGATAGACTTCACATTGAGTGTTAAGAAAGTTAAGCAGGCGAGGGCAAGACACATTTACAGAGAGGTATTTTTATTTTAAACTAAACAGTTTTTTTTATTTGACCAGGTAAGGCCCAATGGAGCTGTGTAGCTATTTTTCAGAAGCGACCTGGCCACAAATGACAGCTCCACGAAGTGGCTTATCACGTGGAAATGTAAAGCAGCCAAACACTCTAATCGCGTGATGTTGATGCGAAATGTGGAGGGAAAACCCGGATAAAAATCCACGAGCCCACGGAGAAAGAGAAAACACATACTTCATATACACAGCAGGTGTCAGGGATCGAACCCACGACCTCCTGTATACCAGGCGAGATAGTTAACATCTCGCCACCGTGGCACTCCAACTGATGGCCAGCAGGCGATATTGGTGATCTGAATTGGCAACCGAAGGAGAGGACATGCCAGAAAGGACGACCACCACAGGAATGGAAGGGTTAGAACAGCTCATTTGAAGGAGACCTTGAGGGATGGTAAAGAGGTGCGAGAGACCATCATCCAGCAGTGGATGAACCATGGCTCATTCATCATATTCAGCCCTTTGTGAATCTAATACTGGATGAACGCATCCTGGGCGCCTTATGTTTGCGTTTAGTTCGTTGTCCTTTCCCCGCACGATTGGCTACGTAGTACGTACGGTGCGAAATAAGTTCACCATCCGTACAATTCAAGATGCATTAATTATCAGTCGCGGGAGTTGTTTGACCATACTTCACCGCACTGGTCAGCATGGGTTGGTGAAGGTCCAGATATCAGGACCGGTTAAAATTGAATTTGCCACAATGCTATGAAGAAGGCTCCCATTGCCCAGTATGTCACCTGCATTTATGTTTACATTTTTAGGGCCACAGTGCTGTTGAGAAATACTGAAGTGGCATTGTTCACCCTTGATCGCTCCGAGGCAGTGGTGAAAAATCCCAGATGAGCGTGATGGGTCCTCAAATTTGTTAAGATTCTTTTTGTCGTTATGTATTAATTAGGTGGGAAACTACATTGCATTACTATGCGCTAACGAGGTGAACAAACAACGCCCTGGTATCATTACGTGGAAGCGTTTCACGCACTTGTTTAATCTGCGAGCTGGCGAGGTGTTTCATCACCGGAATGCCAAATGTCTCATCAGTTCGCTTGAAGGGCATTGCAAGCGGATAGCAGCCGAGTTACGAGTAGGCGGCACGCGGATTCCACAGAACCCAATTCGGTAATAACCGGTACCAGGTGTAGTTCCTCTCTGAACCCTCCCACCCCCTCCTCCTCCTCCACCCCCCACGTCACCCCCTGCCCTCCCCACCTTGCCTACCCCCACCCACCCACCCTCCCTCCGGCCAGGTAATAAAACCCTTCCGCTTACCCGACCACCTTGGGTCAGGCTCGTGACAGCTGAGCGTTGCTCCGAGACGAAGGGGCTGGAGGCGATGGGAGGCCGCACGCAGCTCTATCTGCTGCTGTGGAAGAATTTCGCCCTTCGCAAACGCCAGAAGGTACGCGTCGTTCGCTGCTGCGGTTACGCACGCGGTAGCCACCTGCTGCTGCTGCTGTTGCTGCTGCTGCTGTTGCTGCTGCTGCTGCTGTTGCTGCTGCTGCTGTTGCTGCTGCTGCTGCTGTTGCTGCTGCTGCTGCTTGCTGTCCAGCCACTCCAACGTGGCCTCGTGTGTAACGATGGTCCCGTGTGTGGGGCCGGCAAAACGTATATGAGCGGCTCTTTGGCGATCCCATCCCACCCCCCCCCCCCCCTTTCGGCTCTTTGGCAGCCGTTGTTTTTGTTGTTGTTGTTTAAACTGAAATTTCAAAACATAATTTGAACGGAAAAAGCAATTGATTTTATATATGGCAGGCAAAGGGTTCGCGACGGAATGATGTATCGGTGACGATCAGCTGTACAGTATTGTCTGAAAGAATAGCTACATGGGGGACACATCAACTGACAGAGACGCACTTCATTCCATCGCCTATTTCCAGTCGCAAGGTGTGTTGTCACCTGCTCGCTGTGTCTGTGCACAAGCGGCTCTCCGCGTGTGATGCGGTATCTGCTGCTTCTTCTCCTCCTTGGAAGGTTTCCCCTATCCCCCGAAGTGCAGAGTGCAATCCGCGGAACAATTCCGATGTTGGTTCCGATCGAGGTAGCGGAGCTTAAGTCGTAGCCATGTTTTCTAAAGGTTTAACAAGCCAGGGACAATATTACTGCTAATAAAGGCTTTATGGGTTAAGGTCGCCGCAGTATCCATCTGTCGTTAACTCACCACCACCCGACACAGCCAATAAGTAAGCTTTATCACGTAAACGAAACGTGCCACTTAGTTGCTACTGCAACACACTGTTGTGTTTCCGTAAGGCTCGTAACAGCAGTGAGTGGCTTGATAGCCCGACTCATTCTGTGATGGTTATCACATAAGTCACGATTATCGGACACATCAAAGGCATTAGAACCAACTGCAGTTCTAGCCGCCCCGAGTGATGTTGACAATTGATACAGTGTCGGGGCTTGTGGATTATTGTCATAAAACATACAAAGCTCAGTGGGTGAGGGTGGGTGGGTGGGGGGTGCCTTGTCACGCTGTCATTCTTTAACAAACTCTAAACAAATGCGAGACGTGACGGAGGATGAGTGTGCCGAGATGACGCCACATTTGCCGATGTCCGTCTCGCGTCCTGCTGTGTGCATCTGACAAAACGGCCGAAAGAAAGCCCCCATCACTGCGTGTTGGATGGAAATTGTGCCAACATTTTCTTGACTTGACTACAAAAATATAGAGGAGGGGGGGTGTGTGTGAAGGGTGGCTACAACTCCCTAACCCTCCCTTCCCAACAGGGCTGATATTGCCCCTTTGATCCCCTTATTACCGGCGCTAATTTTGTCAGTATCCTCCCTCCTCTCTATGAGTCTTGGCCTAGTTGACGTTTGCCTGTGGAATATTCAGCGCGGCGCTGGCCTCTGTATTTCACGTGGTCATTCTCCGAGTGTGTGTGCGTGCGTGTACGTGGGAACTTCTTTCGCACCGTACGTCGCCAACCCGCGCTGCATCGGAGGTGCGGGAAAGTGCGGGCGACTATTATCGCGGTGGACGATCAATTGGTCGCCCACTCTTTTGTCAGCGGAACGCTCAAATATGTATTCTTAGGTTTTTTCGGTAAAGTCACGTAGGTAAAAATGTAAAATTTAATAAAAGTAAAATAAAAATTAAATAAAAATCACACAAGCCTCCGAAACGTCGTGATTTTTATTTTATTTTTATTTAACTTTTATTAATTTAAATTTTTTACCTACGTGACTTTACCGAAAAAACCTAAGAATATGAATCCTTGCAGTCACGAAAGCTTCAAATCTACGCTCAAATATGACCGGGCGGCGGAGGACAGTTCTGTAGGCGCTGGAAATCCCGTCCCGTGTGATCACGGCCACGCATTTGGGGAAACCTCAACGCTCCCCAATTTCAGATTCGGAATTTTTATTTTATTTAGATCGCAGCAGGGGGGGGGGGGGGTCCGATTAGCTGTGAAGCTCTTTTCGTTCACAGATGTCTAGTAGGTGGACACGGGCGTCACGAGGTCATTACTCGCGGCATTGAAGTTAGCACGTGGGAGCGCACCCCCCCCCCTCTCACCCAGTGTTCGTGAGAAAAGTTGACATTCCGCATGTCAGTGGCATTGTTGAAAGTGCGCGTGTGTGTTTTTAAAGCCACGAGTGTGGTGAATCTAGCACACCTGATGTTGTATGCGCGTGCCTTTCCTGTGTTGTTTCCGTGCGTGCGCTCTTAATAATAATTTGACTTACTCTTTGGTTTGTTCGGTAAAGTCACGTAGGTGAAAACAAAATAAAATTAAAATAAAACAATTAAATGAATTACTGTAGCGTACAGCAATTTTGCTGGAGCAGTCACACCTGATGACTGATGCGTGTGTTGCTTCCGAAACGTCGTGATTTAATTTAGTTGTTTTATTTTTAGTTTATTTTATTTTGTTTTCACCTACGTGACTTTACCTAAAAAACCAAAGAGGATGGATCCTTGCAGTCACGAAAACTTCAAATCTAGAAATAATTTGACACTTTTAAAGCGCCTTTCACCCAGCATCTGGCTTTTCAATGATTTGATAATAGCTAAATTTGTTTAATTTTTTAAAATTATCTTAGCTCACCAGGCTACTTGGGGGTGAGTAAGTTAGGCACCTGCCCAGCTGATGGATTTACCGGTTTTGTGACACATTGCTCCCTAACCAACGCGCAACCGCTCCACCGGCTCCCCGCAATGAATTGATAATACATAACAATTGTGACCACCGTATCGATATAATTAAAATCACAGTTACCTCCACCGATATGTGAAAAGAAGGATAACTCTGTCGCCGTGACTGTACATGGAGATCGGAGTGGCCGATGGTCCGTAGCTCTGTGTGTGCACAAACCTCCAGGCACTCACTGCTCTCTCTCTCTCTCTCTGCTCCCCGTCTCGTTATTAAAACGTTAAAGGTGCAGCCCTGCAATCCGCTTGCTCACACCACTGCTGGCGGAGGGGCTTCTACTCGAGAGGAGTCCTGTTGGGGGTGCGGGGGGGAGGTAATTGGTCTATGGGGCGTCCATAAATGACGTCACGCACCTAGGGGGGGGGGGTCAGACATTTGTGACGATGTGTGACGCGGGATGGAGGGGGGGGAGTAATGTGACGTCACATCAAAATGCGCAACTTTAAATAAATATAGACAACACATTCTACTTCATTAAATAAACTTTTTTAATAAATGTTTTCTCCTACAACATCAGAGTGCAGCGCCACATTAAATACGCACTACAATGACAATAGTTTAAAGCGATTTGAAGCATTCTTTATTTTGGAGCTTTCGTGACTGCAGGAATTATTCTTTGGTTCTTTCGGTTAAGTCACGTCTAAAGATATGTGTCCTCTCTCTGTGTGTCCTTGTGATGTCTGTCTGCTTGTATGTCTGTCTATAGTTTTCTAGTTAGATTTTTGTTGCTATTTCTTTTATGCCTGATGATGATTGCTTGTGTTGCAATCGAAACGTCGTAATATGCTATTATTTAATTTATTATTTTATCTTTAGACGTGACTTTACCGAAAGAACCAAAGAACGATTTGGAGCATGTTTTTTATTTGGGGGGGGGGGGGGGGGGGCAGAGCTTTGTGACGTCATATTTGCGGGGGGGTCTGACTTTTTGTGACGCCGTGTGACGAAGGGGGGGGGGTCTAAAATCGTCCAAAATTGCGTGACGTCATTTATGGACGGCCCCTTTGCTTCCTTGAAAGAGGTACCCACAATTTACCCCAACGCACGCGGCTCGCCAATCATCGACGAACTGCGGTGACCCCGTTTGATCCTCTTCCATCATGGTTACATGGTACAATGTTTCTTGTGCTTTTAGTTTGTTGCCCTGCCCCCCCGCGCGCCTGTGATAGGCGCTCTTGGCTACGTACGGCACGAAAGAAGTTCAACGTACAAAACAATGCCAATCTGGGTCCTTGTCCCCCGTGGTAATGACGATAATAATTGTGGTGTTGATGATTACACTGGTCAACAAAAATAACTTTTTTTTCTGGCCTGGACTTTTGCAGCTGTTTTAGACTAATTTCAGGGTGCTGATTCCAAATCGGATCTCAGATTTGCTTTCTCACATCTCATTTTTATGCTATCGGCATACCCCATTTTCATTAATTTTACCCGAAATTAACTCTGTCACTTATGATTGCAAGCTGTTGCGAGTCAGTGACTGCTTTAGTGTTAAAATATGGTGCTGTATTTTTAGGATAGAGTGTTTATAATATAATTTTATGTAAATATCCACATTTATTGAATATTTTTTTTCTGCAGTTTTTATCGAAAATGCAATATTTGATATCTCAAAAACCTGATGTGATAGACAAAAACTGATGCCAGATTTGGAATCAGCACCCCAAAATTACCTTACAACCGTTGGAATACCTTATGCCAGAAAAAAGTGTGTTGACCAGTGTTATTTACTTGCTAAAATACGTGGATATTCGGCCTCCCGTGGGATTGACCTGGGCTCCAGCAACTGAACCCTTGGATACAAACACCACCGCTCTGGTAACTGTCAGAGGGGGGTGGTGGGGAGGGGTCGACATCTCGCAAAGAGCGCGTTCAGTTCTCCACAGCCGACGTGAGACCGCGTATCGGAAGTAACACGTCCAGTCAGAGTTCCATTAACACGACGGGCGTGATGTAATGGTTAGCACCGCGGTGGTGAGATGTTAACTTCCTCGCCTGATTTGCAGGATGGTGGTGTGGGTTCGAACCCAAGCCTGACGCCTGCTGCTCTATATTTGTGGTTTGCGGTGACTCTCTCGCCGTGGAGTTTTCTCCGGATGCTCTCCCGGGTTTTTTTATTTCAACATTTTAGAATCGTATTTGGCTGCTATCAGGGGCGGTTTCTTCATTAGGACGATTGGGCGACGCACCACCAATGTCATTCAACCACAGAGTCACGCTAGCCGTCACTGTCAGCCTCTGGATATAGTCCAATCAGCGTCATGTCACGTTCTGTGGAGTACCGCCTCTTTTTGGGCGATTTCACTACGGCTGAGAATCGCCCCGAGTGGCCCCATAGACTTACATTCAAAGATGTTTTTTTTCGAACGGGGGCGCTGCAATGCATTCTCTATGGCTTCCGGGAGGGCTCGCACTAACGTGCTTACGTCATCATACGTAAGCACGTTTCATCCAACAATATAATTTATCGCCACCTAGTGGAATTTTTAATAAAAGAAACTTGAGTGGATTGTATTAATAGTGAGTATAGAAACAAACAAGATGTATTGTAAGAGTCACTTTATTTTTCATTAATATTAAAGAAGTGAAGTTGCCTTTACATGCTTAAGCTGTTAATTTATTCATTGCATGGGTGGACCTTATCCTTATCAATCATCCAGACATTTGCCCCCCCTGAGAGATTTTGCAGGAGCCGCCACTGGCTGCTATGCGTTTACATACGATCAGCCACTTTGTTGAGCTATCGTTTGTGGCCAGATCGCTTTGGAAAAAAGAGTTATTTAGCTCCGTGCGCCTTAATTTACCCGGTAAAATAAAATAAAAAGTTGAATAGTTTTATAATCGATTTAAAAACACTACCCATGGTTATCCAGTTGAAACAATAGTGAAGTTGATGAAATCAATCCGTCCTTCCCAGCAGTATATACGTAATTAACATCGGCGGAGTTTGACTTTTATACAGGGTGCTTAAAAAAATTATTAACACTTATACGGGACTATCGTTTTTAATGGCCGAGTGGATAATAAACTGTAACATGATAAAAATGTATGTTAATGGCTTCAAAAAGTCAGAGTCTACACTTGTTCGCCATCATTGTCAACGCGTGCCTGGAATCTTCTCCAGGTGGTCTCCAGAGCTCGGAGGCCACATTTCTCGTGTTGTTGTTGCAAATTCTCACAAGTGTTAACGTTTTTTTGAAGCGCCCTGTATCTGGGAGGGGCAGGGGTTTGCTTCGTCCCTCCACATTAGGAATAGCGAGTGCACATCATTTATTCTGTAAATCTTCATTGTAAACCAGAGGTCGCAAACGGGTTTTGATTCCTTACCCGTACCCGTACTCGGCCGCACCAGGGTCACAAACGGCTACCCGTACCCGGCCGGGTACGGGTAGCCGGGTATCGGGTAGGGTACGGGTATCGGGTACCCGGTTGCGACCTCTGCTGTAAACTACTGAAAATAAATTAATAAAGGTGTCCACTTTGCAAACTCCGCCCGTGTTAATTGGGTACAACCGCAGATGGTCAATCGGCAGGTACGCGTGTGGTGGGGTAAAGTGTGGGTACTCCCACCTGGGCTAAGAATATCGTCTCGAGGAGGGGTTCTCTCTGCAGAGCGCCTTCTTGTGGTGCCCTGAAGCCAGCAGTGGAGTGAGTCACGGCAATTGCAGGCCTGCGCCTTTAGCTTCCTTCCCTGTTGTGCAACTTACGACGAGGAACACGAGGACAGAAACGCCGTCAAATAAAACAACGACGTGTCAAGTGAGACGAGCCGGTGCGGGCAGCGGTTAGCGCAACTTCGTTTACGAACCCGGCGTCCTGAGTTCGACTTCCCGGGGCCACGGCTAACATCGGTAGTGAGAGCTTGACCGGTTTGGGCCCACCTTTGCCAATGGATACTGACCAGTGTGGTGAAGTATGGTCAAACAACCTGACCGACACAGCACGGGGTGGGGGTGGGCTTCTATAAAGCAGTGGTTTGATTCCCAAGAGCCTTTTCAGGAGGTTCTGCTTGCGTTGTACTGCATAATGAAGACGGCACCATTCGAGAGCGTACAGCATAACCGTGTGTGCTGTTCCCATGACATTGATCTACTCAACAGCCCAAATGAGCACTGTACGTCTTCTGTGCAGTCCCCTTTTGTCACTGAGGCCCTCCCCATGCGGTGCGGTTTGTGGCGGATTGTTTGACCATACTTCACCGGTCAGTGCCACGGTGGCGAAATGTTAATTAGCTCGCCTGGTACACAGGAGGTCGTGGGTTCGATCCCGACCCTGACGCCTGCTGTATATCTGGAGTTTGCGTGTTCTCCCCATGGTCGCGTGGATTTTTTTTCGCCGGGTCCTCCGGTTTTTCCCCTCCGCATTTAGAATCAACACGCGTTTTAAAGATGAAATGTTTGCCATAAATGTCCACGAGATGATCGGCCACCACTTCGTTTGGAGCTATCACTCGCGATGGCCAGGTCGCTTTTGAGAAAGAGCCACATAGTTTGGTGGGCCTTACCTGGCAAAACAAAACAACAAATAAGTAATATTTATGAAAAAAACACGCTTTAATGAAATGTACCCGACTAGTAATGGAAGAACTCCACGACTCCAGGAAGTGGCCCCGAAGTTTGCCAGAACGTTGGGGACCATGGTGATTTACAGCCAACGTCAGTTGACCGTGGACAATGAGACCCAAGGCGAAACATAACATGTAAAAAAGATAGTTTAAAATTTTTTATGATAAAATGTAGTATTGTCATCAGTATGACATAAGTATACCAAGTTTGCAGTCTATACCACATTGGGAAGTGGGTTAAAATTGAGTTACAAGATTTGAGGATACAACAACAGAGTGAGTTAATAGAAAGCGTGTAAAAAGATTGTTTAAAAATATATATTTTTATTTTTTATGATAGAATATAGTATTGTCATCAGTATGACATAGGTATACCAAGTTTGTGGTCGATACCACATTGGGAAGTGGGTTCAAATTGAGTTACAATATTTGAGGATACGACAACAACGACAACAGACAGAGTGAGTTAATAGAAAGCGTGTAAAGATACACTATGAGACCTCCTTTACCATTGGCAAAGTATAGTAATAGGTGTTTACCCTTTCAACTGGTACAAAAACTGACACCTTTATACAAGGGATCATGTTTGCAATAACCACAACACAAGCAGTCAAAATGCAAACAAAAAGAAACAACTCTGAAAATGATAATTGGTTTTTTACCCTTTTATCTGGCAACAAAACTGACACCTTTTTTTTACAAGGAGTCATGTTTGCATAGACCACAATACCTGCAGTCATAATGCAAACAAAATACATAACTATGATAATGTATGCACTGTGCTTAAAGTTGATTGGTCCACACCCGAGACAGCTTTCCTTAGAGCCTAGTCTATACATTATCAGAGTTATGTTTTTTGTTTGCATCATGACTGCAGGTATTGTGGTCTATGCAAACATGCCTCCTTGTAAAAAAAAAAGTGTCAGTTTTGTTGCCAGATAAAAGGGTAAAAAAACAATTATCAGATTTTTTACTGGCAAATGAGGTTCCAATGGTGTAAACTCTGATAATGATGATATGCACTGTCCTTGAAGTTGATTGTTCCACACCTGAGACAGCTTTTCTTAGAGCCTAGCCTCCAATGTTGTGGTTATTGCAAACATGATCCCTTGTATAAAGGTGTCAGTTTTTGTACCAGTTGAAAGGGTAAAACCCTATTATGTGTAAAGATAGTCAAAAGTTTGGTTTAAAGCCCCCCCCCGGGTGGAAACGCAGGGATGGGTGGCAGTGTGACTGAGCCCGGCTGCCTGTTGCGCTGCGTTGCAGGTACGGGTCTTCGTGGAGTTGCTGTGGCCCCTGTTCCTCTTCCTGATCCTCGTGTGGGTCCGGACAACGACGCCTCCAAGCGCCAACGGGGAATGTGAGTGCTGCCGACGATGAGCGGCGAGCGTTGTCCCATGGTTGTTTTGCCCGTGTTTGCGTTCGTAATGAAAGGTTTTTTTTTAATCCTTTATATTAAGTTCACTTGCTTGCTTGCTTGCTTACGACCGTGCAAATCTTTTGGTCGTTTTTTAACCCACTTCCCGTGATCCAATCGAGCTGACATTTTGCACACAGACTCGTTGTGCGTGACAATTAATGTTCGTGAAATTTTTTTTCCAAAATTTTACACTTTTTAGGACAAAAATATTATATTTAATTACCAATTGCTTAATGCTGCCATGCAATCATCTGACCCATAGGTGGCAGCCATCTCAAGCCAGAGGACGAGAGGACTCTAGCCGCCACGCATATAAAGGATTTATAGTGAAAAACTTTGTTTTTATGGGTTATACTTGTTCTTCTTCTACTTCTGTTGGGGGTTAGATGGCGTAAATATAAATGTGTCGTTAAACCCGCCACCACCCGACACGGCCAATTAGTCAGATGCGTGATGTAACGTAAGAAAAAGGTGCCAATTAGTGACTACTGCAGCACAACGCTGTGTTGGGGAGTAAACGCGCAACATTTGAGAACGACGTTTCGCTGGTGATTGGAACCAGCTTCATCAGACGAGCTCACCCAAAAACCTCTCAGGGATACATACGTAGCGCACCTCCGATTAGCACGGTCGGCTGCGTACGGCGTGAAAGAGGTTCAACACACACACACACACACGTGCGTGTAGCTGTCTTCATGAGGAGCTCTCAGCACCTCCAACACAACCGTCTTGGCCAACAAATTTTGACTTAAAACTTTCGTGACTGCAGGAATTCATATTTTTTTGGTTCTTTCGGTAAAGTCACGTAGGTAGAAAAAAAAATACAAATAAAGTGAATAAAAAACAAAAAAACACTAATGTAGACTGTAGCCTGGTTATTCAATTTGGTGAGTGTACTGACAGTCTATAATGTAGACTGTAGCCTGGTTCTTAACCTTGGTGAGTGTACTGGCAGTCTATAATGTAGACTGCAGCCTGGTTATTAAGTTTGGTGAGTGTACTGGCAGTCTATAATGTAGACTGTAGCAATGGTTACAAACGTGCCATTAAACCCGAAAACGCATCGAACAAGCGAACAGAGCAGAGTTCAAGTTCAACAAACACGCCACTCCATCCCAGGGTTCTTCGCTCATTATTCAGAGCGGTGCTACACTTTCGCCGATATAATTAATAAGACATTACCAGCGTGCGGGTCAACGCAACATTTTTAAAACCACTGGGGCTCTTATGGCAGCATTGAAATATGGTGTTTGAAACCATTGGGGCTTTGACGGCCTGCGTTGAAACGCGGCGTTCTTTTTCTGGAAGACTTTGCTGTTTATTCCTGGATTTTTCTGCTTGCGTGCAAGTCACTTTAAGATGTTCCTTGTTCGTGTTTCTGTTTGTTGCGGTTGCACCCGAGTCAAGAGCCGCATGGCTCACAGGGTTAAATACCGAATACATGAAAATTTAAAAAAATGAAATTTGGGGGGGGGAGGGGTGTTTTCACATGTTGTGTATGTGTGGGGGGGGGGGGTGCCACATGCCAAGTGGTCCGCTAGGCCTTGCAGTGACCACCACCCTCGCCATCCCATCGTCACCCTCTCCGCCTGTGTTGTCCGTGTGTGGTCTGGAGCCAGGTCACTACCGTGTGCGGGCCCTGCCATCAGCGGGGCTGTTGCCATGGCTACAGGGGACAGTGTGCGAGCTGGGCACCACGTGCGTGACCAGCCACACGCCTGCCGAGGCCCCCGGGGAGGTGAACAACTACAGAGACTCGCTGTAAGAGAGGAGATTATGCATCTTCTTCCCCCTATCCTCATCCACCTCCTCCCCTGCCTGCGTCCGTGTCGTCGGCACCGTCGTTGTCACCGCCGTCATCATCGCAATCGTCGTCGTCGTCATCGTCATAAAAATCATCGTCGAAATAATCATGGCCGTCATCATCGCAATCGTTGTCATGTCGTTGTGTCGTCATCGTCATCTTCTAAATTATTATCATCGCAATCATTATCACCATCAATTTATCCGCCTCCCTGCCATGTCTGTATCATCATCATCATCATGACTGCAATCATATCGCAATCAATATAATTATTTACATCATCATCATGGCTGCAATCATATCGCAATCATTATTATCATCACCATGGCTGCAATCATATCGCAATCATTATCATCATTATCATCATCATGGCTGCAATCATCGCAATCAATATCATCATCATAATTATTGTCACCATCACTGCATCCACCAACACTCTGTGCCACGTCTATATCATCCTGTCGTGTTGTCGTTGTTGTTGTGTGTGAATTGTTGTTGTTGTCACTTGCTGACCCGTCCCTACTGGACATCCGCGAAGAAGAGCTTCATAGCTCATCGGATTCCTCCTGCAGTCTCAATACAGATTCTGATCGTCGTCATCGTGTGTCCCCCGTTGCCTCGTGGCTCTACACACCGTGTCCCCGCATGTCATTCCCTCCCCCACCACCGCGTCCCACCCACCACAACAACAAACAAACAACAACAACAACACCCGCCATTCGCCACTGAAGTGGCGGAGACGTCACCACGACGCCTGTGCCAGGCTAGGTGCACTTTGAGGCCACCACGTGAAGTGTCGAAGGCTCGCTGGCAGGAGGAGGCCACGTGACAGGCCCAGCAGGGTGCCGCGGGTTGATTACCGTGGTCGCAGTGCCACGCACACTTTGCCAAACCCTTGTCTCTATGACCCATATGAAAATAAGCCTTTTATTTGTTAATTATGGCGATGATACTTATAGGGTTTTTTTCGGTAAAGTCACGCAGGTAAAAAATAAAAATTACTAAATATAATAATAAAAATAAAATAATAAATCACGACGTTTCGGAGGCAACACAACTTGTATTTAAGAACTTGTATCTTGGAATCTTTGCCTCACTTGATACAGTAAATCTAGCTGTGACGGTGGTCCCACCTGATAACGGAGACTTGTGTTGCCTCCGAAACGTCGTGATTTATTATTTTATTTATTTCTATTATTACTTTTAGTAATTTTTATATTTTATTTTGTACCTACGTGACTTTACCGAAAAAACCTAACAGTATGAATCCTTGCAGTCACGAAAGCTTCAAATCTAGAATTATGGCGATGATGCCAATAATGATGGCATTAATGATACACGTGATGATTGATAATGATATTGATGATGGCGACTGATTATAAACATGATTTTTTATGACAGTAATCTTGATGACATTGATAATGAATTGCGATGGTGGCAATGGTAATGATTTTCTTTTGAAGGGAGACATCAGACAGGTTATCATTGTATGCTGAGTGGACCTAGAGGAGAGCCCACCCCGGGAACATGGACTGTGTGTGGTTAGCCGTGTCGAGCGACGCTAAGTTTATTTATTTTAACCAGGCGATGACCTGGGGTCACCAAATAGACAAAAACAAAACAAACAAAATAAAGAACAATACCCTACAGCAATAGAAGTCAGAGCAAAAACAACTTCGTCACGTGAGGACTGAGTGGTTGACTTTGTGATTGACTCTGTGGTTGACTGTGATTGGTTTTGTGGTTGACTGTGATTGGATGTGTGGTTGACTTTGTGATTGACTCTGTGGTTGACTGTGATTGGTTTTGTGGTTGACTGTGATTGGATGTGTGGTTGACTGTGTGATTGGATCTGTGGTTGACTGTGTGATTGGATCTGTGGTTGACTTTGTGATTGACTCTGTGGTTGACTGTGTGGTTGGATCTGTGGTTGACTGTGTGGTTGGATCTGTGGTTGACTGTGTGATTGGATCTGTGGTTGACTGTGTGGTTGGATCTGTGGTTGACTGTGTGATTGGATGTGTGGTTGACTGTGTGATTGACTCTGTGGTTGACTGTGTGATTGGATCTGTGGTTGACTGTGTGGTTGGATCTGTGGTTGACTGTGTGATTGACTCTGTGGTTGACTGTGTGATTGACTCTGTGGTTGACTGTGTGATTGGATCTGTGGTTGACTGTGTGATTGGATCTGTGGTTGACTGTGTGATTGACTCTGTGGTTGACTGTGTGATTGACTCTGTGGTTGACTGTGTGATTGGATCTGTGGTTGACTGTGTGATTGGTTGACTGTGTGATTGACTCTGTGGTTGACTGTGTGATTGACTCTGTGGTTGACTGTGTGATTGGATCTGTGGTTGACTGTGTGATTGGTTCTGTGGTTGACTGTGTGATTGGATCTGTGGTTGACTGTGTGATTGGATCTGTGGTTGACTGTGTGATTGACTGTGTGATTGGATCTGTGGTTGACTGTGTAATTGGATATGTGGTTGACTGTGTGATTGGATCTGTGGTTGACTGTGTGATTGGATCTGTGGTTGACTGTGTGATTGGTTCTGTGGTTGACTGTGTGATTGGATCTGTGGTTGACTGTGTGATTGGATCTGTGGTTGACTGTGTGATTGGATCTGTGGTTGACTGTGTGATTGGATCTGTGGTTGACTGTGTGATTGGATCTGTGGTTGACTGTGTGATTGGATCTGTGGTTGACTGTGTGATTGGATCTGTAGTTGACTGTGTGATTGGATCTGTGGTTGACTGTGTGGTTGGATCTGTGGTTGACTGTGTGATTGGATCTGTGGTTGACTGTGTGGTTGGATCTGTGGTTGACTGTGTGATTGTATGTGTGGTTGACTGTGTGATTGGATGTGTGGTTGGATCTGTGGTTGACTGTGTGATTGGATCTGTGGTTGACTGTGTGGTTGGATCTGTGGTTGACTGTGTGATTGGATCTGTGGTTGACTGTGTGATTGGATGTGTGGTTGACTGTGTGATTGGTTCTGTGGTTGACTGTGTGATTGACTCTGTGGTTGACTGTGTGATTGGATCTGTGGTTGACTGTGTGGTTGGATCTGTGGTTGACTGTGTGATTGGATCTGTGGTTGACTGTGTGATTGACTCTGTGGTTGACTGTGTGATTGGATCTGTGGTTGACTGTGTGGTTGGATCTGTGGTTGACTGTGTGATTGGATCTGTGGTTGACTGTGTGATTGGATCTGTGGTTGACTGTGTGATTGGTTCTGTGGTTGACTGTGTGATTGGATATGTGGTTGACTGTGTGATTGGATCTGTGGTTGACTGTGTGATTGGATCTGTGGTTGACTGTGTGATTGGTTCTGTGGTTGACTGTGTGATTGGATCTGTGGTTGACTGTGTGATTGACTCTGTGGTTGACTGTGTGATTGGTTCTGTGGTTGACTGTGTGATTGAATCTGTGGTTGACTGTGTGATTGACTCTGTGGTTGACTGTGTGATTGGTTCTGTGGTTGACTGTGTGATTGGATCTGTGGTTGACTGTGTGATTGACTCTGTGGTTGACTGTGTGATTGGATCTGTGGTTGACTGTGTGATTGACTCTGTGTTTGACTGTGTGATTGGATCTGTGGTTGACTGTGTGATTGAATCTGTGGTTGACTGTGTGATTGGATCTGTGGTTGACTGTGTGATTGGATCTGTGGTTGACTGTGTGATTGGATCTGTGGTTGACTGTGTGATTGACTCTGTGGTTGACTGTGTGATTGGTTCTGTGGTTGACTGTGTGATTGGATCTGTGGTTGACTGTGTGATTGGTTCTGTGGTTGACTGTGTGATTGGTTCTGTGGTTGACTGTGTGATTGGATCTGTGGTTGACTGTGTGATTGGATCTGTGGTTGACTGTGTGATTGACTCTGTGGTTGACTGCCTGATTGACTCTGTGGTTGACTGCGTGATTGGATCTGTGGTTGACTGCGTGATTGACTCTGTGGTTGACTGCGTGATTGGATCTGTGGTTGACTGTGTGATTGGATCTGTGGTTGACTGCGTGATTGACTCTGTGGTTGACTGCGTGATTGGATCTGTGGTTGACTGTGTGATTGGTTCTGTGGTTGACTGTGTGATTGACTCTGTGGTTGACTGTGTGATTGACTCTGTGGTTGACTGTGTGATTGACTCTGTGGTTAACTGCGTGATTGACTCTGGATCTGTGGTTGACTGTGTGATTGGATCTGTGGTTGACTGTGTGATTGGATCTGTGGTTGACTGTGTGATTGACTCTGTGGTTGACTGTGTGATTGACTCTGTGGTTGACTGTGTGATTGGATCTGTGGTTGACTGTGTGACTGGATCTGTGGTTGACTGTGTGATTGACTCTGTGGTTGACTGTGTGATTGGATCTGTGGTTGACTGTGTGATTGAATCTGTGGTTGACTGTGTGATTGACTCTGTGGTTGACTGCGTGATTGACTCTGTGGTTGACTGTGATTGGATCTGTGGTTGACTGTGTGATTGGATCTGTGGTTGACTGTGTGATTGGTTCTGTGGTTGACTGTGTGATTGACTCTGTGGTTGACTGTGTGATTGACTCTGTGGTTGACTGTGTGATTGACTCTGTGGTTGACTGCGTGATTGACTCTGTGGTTGACTGTGTGATTGGATCTGTGGTTGACTGTGTGATTGGATCTGTGGTTGACTGTGTGATTGGATCTGTGGTTGACTGTGTGATTGACTCTGTGGTTGACTGTGGTTGACTGCGTGATTGACTCTGTGGTTGACTGTGTGATTGGATGTGTGGTTGACTGTGTGATTGGTTCTGTGGGTGACTGTGTGATTGGATGTGTGGTTGACTGTGTGATTGGATCTGTGGTTGACTGTGTGATTGGATCTGTGGTTGACTGTGTGATTGACTCTGTGGTTGACTGTGTGATTGAATCTGTGGTTGACTGTGTGATTGGATCTGTGGTTGACTGTGATTGACTCTGTGGTTGACTGTGTGATTGACTCTGTGGTTGACTGTGTGATTGGATCTGTGGTTGACTGTAATTGACTCTGTGGTTGACTGTGTGGTTTGCGTGCTGCTAGGCTGTCCCGGGTGCTGGTGGACACGCAGGGTTTGCTGATGAACGACTCATTCTGGCGCAGCCTTGAGACCGTGTGGGTGAGCAGAACATCAGCCATGGGGCTCGCCAACGTCATCCTGACCGACCCAAGGGCTTGGACCGGTGGGTGGACGCACACACGCGTGTGCGTGAGGATGTACGGTGCAGCGTTGGAGGCAGACGCCCGCCAGCAGAGGGGCAATGCTCACAATGAGCGGAGCGCCGTGCCGCTAAAACACAGCAATTTGGCATAGTAGGGGGCACAGATGGTGCGTCGGTTAGTCATCTCAGTCGGTCAAGCCAGAGCACTTGGATCTGTCCCGTGACCTCTTGACAGCGAGCGTTCTACATTTCACATGACCATAAAGTGCACCTGGCCTGGCACAAGCGCCATGGTGACGTCACCGCCACTTAGTGGCGAATGGCGCTTGTTGTTGTTGATGCTCCAGTGGGGAGCGGTAGTGCAACAGTTAGCACGCCGCACTTCAAACCCAGCGACCTGAGTTCGATACCCGCTCACCATCATCACCAGTGATGATTATCTGAACCGGTCCTGGGTCTCTCCTAGGTCAACTCTGCCTCAAATGAGAACCTGGTGCGATGTGTAAAAATAATTTCACCGTGTGTGCCGTGCTGGCCTCCATAGGTGCTCGTGAACAGCACTTGCCCCTCTTCTTAGGTTTTTTCGGTAAAGTCACGTAGAAAGTAAAATAAAATAAAAACAAAAATCACGACGTTTCGGAGGCAACACAAGTCTCCGTCATCAGGTGGGACCGTACAGCTAATCTGGCTGTGACGGTCCCACCTGATGACGGAGACTTGTGTTGCCTCCGAAACGTCGTGATTTTTGTTTTTATTTTATTTTACTTTCTACGTGACTTTACCGAAAAAACCTAAGAAGATGATTCCTTGCAGTCACGAAAGCTTCAAATCTAGCACTTGCCCCACCAGTCTGTCTCGGCTATGTTTTGTATGTACATGAGGCATGTCTAGATACGTGCATGGTCAAACAATCTCCATGACCAACACATGGCCAAGCCTTCATTCATTGGTGGAAGAATAGGGCTGTGAAATGTTTTTCATATAATAATAAGAAATACAATTTTCAGCTTTTGTAAAACCATACTCGTATATGCAACGCACACAACCGCTGTAGTTTAACATTGCTAAGAAAGTCATCAGCCTGATTCCAACTTAATGTTTTCTAAAGTTCAATCAAATAAAAAAATTGTACAGCCCTTTGGCAATCCACTGCTGGATGGAGGCTTACCCATGCCATGTCATGTAATGAAGGTTTGTTTGACCATACTTCCCCACCCTGGTCAGTGCACCTCCGATTAGCATGGTTGGCTTCGTACGGTGTGAAAGAAGTTCACCGTACATGCATACGTAAAGTTGTGTGCTCAGGAGCGACTCCGACATTGTTTGCCACCGATGTTGACAGTCATGAATTCAGCGCAGTGCGCTAACCGCTGCGCCACCACTCACTCCATACACAGTCAAATCAGGCATGCAAATATCCATTGTCACTCATCGTTTGTGAATGAGATCGTGTTCCCTCTGCCCAGTTACGTCTCTCCCTCTCATGCACCCTCCGCAACCCCCACCAACTGCCACGCTCTCGGCTTCAGAATCCACAGACTTATTTCCGAACATTCAGGTTTTTATCTTTTTGTTTTGTCTCGTCAAAGGCAGTCACGCAACCTCGCTCGACGTGCTGCCGCGGAGGAACGCTGCTGGCGTGGCCTCGTTATTTTGAAACGACGCGTCACCTTCCGCTTGATGTCACATGCTCTTGTGCCGCATCACGCACCGCCACCCCCTCCCCCAGTTGAACTTTTCCTTGCCTTAACTAAATTTCCCCTTCTGGGTTCTTACGGAGTGATTTGGCGCCATCATGTCAAGCCCCCCACCTTCTCTGTATTTGTGTGCGTATGTCTTGCGGAGCAGCAGTGCGGTGGTTAGCACACTGCGCGACCCGAGTTCGATCCCTGCTCGAGACCAATAACAATGGCGGAATATCTCAAATCGGTTATGCCCCCCCCACTTCCCCCCCTGAGGTCGACTCAGCCTTAAATGAGTGCCTGGCACGGTGTTTACACATCCGCCACCGGAGAGACAAAGGCGTCCAGGCGTCGTGCCGACCGCCCACTCCCTCCGTTTGCAGTGTCATCCTCCGTCGGTGCTCGCTAACAGCACTTGCTGCGTCGGTCCGCACGGGCTACGCGGGTGACCTTTGACCTTGTTTTTGTTTCGTCGCCAACAGGTAACATCGTGCTACAGAATGTGCTGGTGGACAGCTCCCCGCTACAAGCCTACATGAAGCGAAACCTGTCCTTTCCGGACTGGGCCGTGTCGGACCTGATGGCCGTGCAGATCCGACCCCAACCGGTGAGAGACGGAGATAATGAGCACGCGTACAGCCCGTGACATCTTCCGTTCAGCCGCGTGTGTCCCAACAACAGCAGCAGCAGCAGCAGCAAGCGGTGGGCTGAGCCGTTCGCACGAAGGGCTACAATTTTGGCAAATCGCCCCCGATGAGGCTGGTTGTGATTGCCAGCGAAACGTCACAGTTCTCAACACGCCAGCGGTTCATGCTCAAGTAGTCACTCATTGGCACGTTTTGTCGACGTGACAAACCTTCCTGATTGGCTGTGTCGGGTGCTGGTGGGTTAATGACACATTTATATTTACGCGATCTAACTAAAAAAAAAACTTTTTTTTTTATGAAGCACTACTTTGATATTTCACCGCGGCCTAGGTGTGCGTTCGCCGTTGTGCCACTGCTGCCGCTGCTGCTGCTGCTGTGTGCGTCTCTCCACCGTGCTTTCCAGTCATGCCCCCGCGTTGCTCGGTACGATGTCCAACGTATCGCTCCACGTGCCGGGACACGTTTCGGGGACGTTGAACTCGCTTCCTAAAATGTTCACGTTTCTACAAAACCTGGAAACGCACCGAAGAACTTGGAATCCCGGCACTGGTGCCGTGTTTTTCCAATCTGATCATTGTGAATCCCCTGAGCTACGTGCGTCCCTGATGATCGTACAGTGTGTATATATATAGAGCCATGGGCGGAGTTTGGGGGGCATGGGGGGAGGGGTGGCAACGCCTCCCCAAACTGGACACCTTCATGAATTTATTTTCAGTAGTTTACAAGTAAGCTTAAAAACAAATAAATGTTATGCACCCAGTGATTCCTAATGTGAGGGACAAAGCGAACCCTCCTCCCCCCCCCCCCAAATATAGAAGTAAAACACCGCCTATGTATAGGGCTCAATTTCTCCAGGTCGCTGGTAGACTGGTAGTAGGTGGCACGTGACTTGTAGCCACAGCCACAGCGAGTGGTCTCCTGGACGTGGTGTGCCGTGTGCCGAAATATATTTTCTGGGTCGCTGAACCCAGACACACGCGGCTGAGCTGAAGCCCTGATTGTGTAGTGTTGTGTCCACGGTTGGTTCAGGTGAGCATTTTCCTGCTTTCGGGGAAATCGAAATCTCTTCTTTTACGTGTTTTTTTTTTCGATGTTTCGAATTTTTTTACTTTTAAATACGTGTTTCAGTTGCGACGTCAGCTTCGTGCAGTGAGGCAGCGTGAGTTCTGTTCGCAACTCTTACGGTGAGCAGTGTACCACGGCCTCTCAGATAAAGCTCATTCAGACGCTGTCTTTCCGACAGCCCTGTTCTTCACCTGACGACGGCTGCTTGCGTTGTGGCCGAAACGTCGTGAGAATTATTGTATTATTCTAGATTTGAAGCTTTCGTGACTGCAAGGAATCATCTTCTTAGGTTTTTTCGGTAAAGTCACGTAGGTCAAAATTAATGAAAATAAAATAAAATAAAAAACAAAAATCACGACGTTTCGGAGGCAACACAAGTCTCCGTCATCAGGTGGGACCGTCACAGCCAGATTGCCTCACTTGATGCAGCTAATCTGGCTGTGACGGTCCCACCCGATGACGGAGACTTGTGTTGCCTCCGAAACGTCGTGATTTTTGTTTTTTATTTTATTTTCATTAATTTTGACCTACGTGACTTTACCGAAAAAACCTAAGAAGATTATTGTATTATGTTTTATTTTTATTATTTTATTTTTTCCCTTCTACGTCACTTTACCGAAAGAACCAAGAAGAAGAAGATGACTGCCGCCAAAGTCACTTCAAGAGACCTGTTTATCCGCACCAGGAAAACAACTTTGATATGGCCTGCCAGTATTGTTGATTGGTGACAGTGAAAGCGTGTTTTTTTTCTCTTCCTCAAAGGTGGCGTAAATTAAGTAAAAAACAGACTTGCCAATAGCCACAGTTTGGATTTATACGGTGTCCTATATGCAATTGAATCTTAAGACACTGTCCAGACATAGTGGAATCATTTCATTTTGGGCAGGGCAAGGAGGGGGGGGGGAGGAGTTACATCAATTGTGACCAGGCTGAGACCATCAGCTCACGACCCTGAGAACCGGTTTCAGCACGAGTGGCCGAGATTCAAAATTAGAAACCCAAGATTCCAGCAGCGCCGGCTCAGTGGTCTGACCCCAGAGCCGCCGTCACCTCGACACCTTTGCATCGTAATGCGAGAAACGGTGCTGCTGCGGTGTGGCAGATAAGGCCACACACATTTTAAAGATGTTGATTTTTTTAGGGTACGATCTAGGCAAGGCACAAAACTGCAATTGATTGCTCGTGCCACTGCTGGCACAAGGGCCTAGAACAGATGGAGCTCTAGTGAGCTCCGTCTAGAGCAGTGGCTCTTCACCTGGGGTGCACGCTGCAGCCCTTTCTGGGGGTGCGAGACACGGCCAGATTTCTTTAGAAGGAAAATAATCGAAAACACAAATTAAGCAGTAAGTGCAACTACTTTTGTTTTATTAAACCTATGTATTTATTCACATTATGAAAAAAAAATAGGACTGAGAACCCAAGGGGTGCAGACTTCAGTACAGGTAAAGAACCACTGATCTAGAGGGTACTTGGCCTGCTCTTTCCCTCTGGCCAGACACCTTGAGATGCGGTGGGGAGCACCTACACTTTATCCCACTGCATGTGACCTGCCCAACAACTCACTGTGGTGAACACAATTATACCCCTTCATTGACACGGGCGATGCAGACTTAAAAATCTTGCACCATTGTCACGCTTGCCATGCCCTCAAGTCCAGTGTAGTAGCCAGTACACCGGCCCTGCCACTGGCTGGCTCTCTAGCGGATTCCGTCTCTCGTTGTCCACGGCACGGCATTCGTCCCCGAGAGCCACCCAGCCGCCACCTTTTCCGTCCTCGCTTTGTAACGAGTCCCGCGGTGGCAGGGCACTTTGTGCTACCTGCCTGCGTACGAGCGAACGGGCCAAATATCAAGCAAAGGGAGCCTTTTGCCCGGGAGGCCTCATCAAGAAATGCCGCCGGAGTCGCCCGCTGCCCAACAATTAGCCTAACGAGAGAGCCAGTCGTCCCCTGTCGTCGCTTCATCGTGCGAGGGAGCCACCGAAGATCGCCGCGTGCGATGAACGTGCCGTGACTCGGCATCCTCTTTTTTTCGAGGCGCCGCCTCCCGCAAAGGGTTTTGTCGCCGTTGTTGTTAAGAGCGGCCAAGTGTGTTTGCTAGCTGTGAGTGTCATCGATTCTGACCAGGAGTTCACTTTCACGGTGGCCTAAAGTGCATCGGACGGACCAGAGGCGCGTCGGAGTGACAGCGGAGCAACGTAATCATGAAGATAGCGTCACCAAGTTAAACCCGATTTAAAGCTTTCGTGACTGCAGGGATTCATCTTCTTGGTTCTTTCGGTAAAGTCACGTAGAATGGAAATAATAAAATAATAAAAATTACATTAAAATAAAAACGTCATAAAATAATTCTCACGTCGTTTCGGCCACAACGCAAGCAGCCGTCCTCAGGTGGAGAACAGGTCTGTCGAGAAGACAGAGTCTCCACCTGAGGACGGCTGCTTGCGTTGTGGCCAAAACATCGTGAGAATTATTTTATTACGTTTTTTATTTAATTTTTTTTATTTTATTGTATTATTTCCATTCTACGTGACTTTACCGAAAGAACCAAGAAGACAAGTTAAACCCGTGAAG
Source organism: Lampetra planeri (assembly GCF_965212315.1). Classification (NCBI taxonomy): domain Eukaryota; kingdom Metazoa; phylum Chordata; class Hyperoartia; order Petromyzontiformes; family Petromyzontidae; genus Lampetra; species Lampetra planeri. Next base: position 4,775,669 of record NC_136152.1, on the reverse strand, counting down.
GAGGAGGCAGGGACGCATGTGTATGGAGTGGTCCGCCCACTGTGCTATATGAATTGAGCAGTCCTGAGTATGTGTCCGATCCGTGGCTAATATCAGCGGCGAGTGATATCTGAACTGATCCTGGGTCGCACACAATTTTTGGGCGACCCCTTTTGGTCAGTATGGCCCGGGTTGTCACTTGAGGTGGCTCACTGCAATAGCAAAAGGCAACTCCGTGCCGGGGTTTTGGCACGTGCTGTGGATGATCCTCGCGAAATGGCGTATCACCCCCACCTCCACCATCCCTGGTTACAGACGGACGGAATGGGCAGTCAAATCAACCTCCGTTGGAAAGCCTGCTAAATAAAGACGGATTGTTAAACGTGTGGTCCGTTCGGGAGAAAAAAAACGTCATTATTCCAAAGAAAACGTACAAAAAAAAAACTATAATGATCCTCGCGCGAGAGAGTACGTTCGGTGGGGTCTGGCTTTTATTTTAATTTTTTTTGTTCGTCCAGCCCCGAGAAGGAGCAGATTGCAGAGCGCCGCGTCTCTATTGTGATCGCGTAGAGGGAAAGGCGTCTTTGTAATTGAAGAGGGGTACGGGTGGCGAGGTCTAATGGCCACCATTGTGTCAGCAGCTTTAATTAAAGTGGGCTACGACTGATTCGTCAGCTGCTTTCTTTTTCTCCCGAGCAGGTTTTGTTGTACGCACCTGCTCGAGCTTTTCAATGCAGCCCATTACGAAGTTAAATCGATAACTCGTCGATCGAGGTGGGTGATCGATCTTGGTGGCCACCTTCATAACTGCTCGTTGTTGTTTTGTTTAGCTTGTTTGTCTTTTCCCTCCCCCCCCCCGCACCTCCCGATTTAGTACGCTCGGCTATGTGCGGTGCAAAAGAAGTTCGACATACGTGTGTGTGTGCAGTATGGTGCGTGTAGGGTGATGGGTGGTGTGTGTGCAGGACGGTGTTTGCAGGATTGTGTCTGTAGGGTGGTGTTTAGAGCATGGCTCTTGACTAACGGTAACTTTTTTTTGCCGATCCTGAACTTTGTGTGAAGCCACTTGTAGCTCGCAGGGTTGATGACGCAACCAGTGCCGCATTATCCTAGTAGCAAAGTAGCTACATGTGTAGTAGCTACTACACGTGTAGTAGCTACTACACGTGTAATAGCTACTACACGTTTAGTAGCTACATATGTAGTAGTAGCTACATAGCTACATGTGTAGTAGCTACGGGCCCTGCACTTTCAAGCGCCCCGCGCTAAATGCTTTCAAGCTGTCAATTCCGGTTCAGTGATTCTGCACTTGCTCTATTACTATAGTACTATACCGCCTTCAACTTTTACGAACGACTGGGTGTTTAAGGTTAGCGATTTGTCGTATTATCTGGCTGTATAGCAAATTAAAACATGCAATTTCTTTACCATGCAGGTAAAAAAAATAGTGATGTAATATTTATTTTTTTATTATTTAAGGCCCCTTTATAACATTTGCTACAGGCCCCGCACTACCTTGATCTGGCACTGGGCACTTTACCGCCGTCAGAAAGTCACACTTAAGGTGGCGCACGCGCGTCGAAGGGTGTCACAGAATCCGTGCGGAATGAGCGATTTTCTTTTTGTCTAATTACATTCCTCGCCCTCTCGTGTCGTTCGCCGTCACAGTTCCTGGCGCTGTCGCTGGCGCAACGGCTGAGTCCGCGCGCGCTCGCGTGCAACACCTCCCTGCAGAGCCTGGTGCTGGTCATCGGCTCGAGCAACCGGAGCTCGCTCGTCAACCTCACGTGCTCGCTTTCCGATGAGCAGCTCCAGGGATTCGCGGCCGCCGCGGCCTTAAGCGTCAACGCGAGTCGCCTCTCCACGCAGGTGAGCCGGCCCCAGGGGGGGCAGCATTCGGGTGCATTTAAAATACATCGTATACTACATAACGGCATTGTGATGCATTTAAAATACATTATATAGGACTTAGCAGGATTGTGGTTGCATTATCGTGCATTTAAAATACATTTTTGACTTCATAACGATATTCTCGTGGTATTATAGTGCATCTAAATACATATACTACGTAACGGTATTCTAGTGCATTCCCCATGCATTATGTACCGCTCGAATTCAACGTGACGTTCTCGCGTGTGCGTTCACTGCAGCCTGGTTAGCATGGGTCCTGTTACAAGAATTAAAAGGGTCATCCCTCCCCCCCCCCACCCCTGTCCAAATGAACTTCCATTTCCTGGCCCAGCATCAGAGCCCTCTGACCCCGGTGCAGTTGCACCGCCTGCACTACACCGACTTATCCTTTATCGCGATGCAACGCCTTGCCCCCCGCCCGTGTGTGTTGCAGGTGATGATGTCGCTGAACAGGACGGTGAGTGGGCAGCTCCTGGGCCTCGTGGGGACCCTGGGCCCGAGTATCGGCATTCTTCAGCAGCAGGTATAGTACAAACAAAAGCTCTTCGGTGAGCCACACGTCAGAACCCGAATATTTTTTGTTACACTGGAGGAGGAATCCGATGAGCTACGTAGCTCTTTTATCACAGATGTCCGGTCGGGTGCACGGGGTAAGAACGTTACAACAACAAACAAGACCAAAAACATAATAGGAGTGCACGGTACAAGAAAGGTAAGCAATACAAATAAAACTAAACCATTCTAATCCTATCAGAAAAAACCCACTGAGGCATTAATTTATTTTTCAAAAGCAACCTGGCCACAATTGATAGGTCAACAAAGTGGCTTATCATTTGGACATTTATAGCAGCGAAATGAACACAAATGAATAACAACAAAAATAAAATGCGCGATGAGAATAATGATAATTTAAATGTATCAAGAGACCATCATTCTGAGTGATAGTTGACATTGGCTGTTTTGGTTATTACACCCACAGTTTAAACCGGTTCCCATTTGCGTGGGTTTTGAAAACTAAGAATAGGTTTTACGATTTCTGTCAATAAAACAGGAGGTGTGTCAAGATGTTCAAACACCAAACCTTTTGCAAAGAATCAAGTCCGCATTAATCACATGTACTTGTGGAGAACACGCAAAAAAAACCCTGATAAGAAATGCGTTGTCTTTGAAACTGATTGGCCTACAACCAGAGACACTCTTCTTTAGGGCCTAGTCTCACCAGTGTCAGACCAGAGAACGCCAAAAGGCGGACAGTAAAAGAGACAATGCACGTATCACAGCATCTTTTGCTCAGGGTGCCAGTATCAATACTGCTACTGACAATGTTGATACTGGCAAAAAAGGTCCCGTGATTGTAATAAAGCTCGTTGAGGCGACTTCTGGAATCCGTCTTTTATTCAACTTGTGTTACAGCTTTCCTTCACGCTGCTGATAGGCAGCGTGAGAGGGACAGATAGAGAGAGAGACGCACTGCCACATGGCAGCCTGGACCACATGGCAGCCTGGACCACGTGGCAGCCTGGACCACGTGGCAGCCTGGACCACGTGGCAACCCGGAGCCCCGCTCCCGCATGGCCCCCTTCCTCTGTTCGTTTCCGTTCTGACCACGTGTCATTCGTCTCCACCCCTATTTAATACCCGGGTCACGTGGTACGTTTCCGCCAATCCTCGCTAGCCTCCATGGAATCTTCCAGGCTCCCTCGTCAGCTCCCGGGACCACGCCCCTGACTCATCTCCCCATTGGCTGTGGCCAAAGCCAGCAGAACCAATCCCTACAGCTGTCACCTTTCCATTACGTCAGGGCCATGCCCCTAGGCTCCCCCCCCCCCCCCCCATTGGCTGTAAACCAGGACCGGCAGAGCCAATCATCATGACGAGTTGTGATTCGTCAGTGAGCCGGATATATCCTCACATTACATGATTATATGCATGGGTTTTGTTTTGTGTTTTTAATGCCCGAAACAGGTGATGGGTCTTGACAGTTTGAAGACGGTCATGGGCGGACTGGGCGGCTCTACTGGCTTCTCGCTGTCACAGCTGATGTGCGGCAGCAGTGGGGGGCTCAGCTTCCTGGACAACTTGGGGTCCTCAAACACCTCCAGCTCGGGAACATCCGGAGCAACGACCACCGCAACCACCAAGAGCCAGAACTCGAGCTCCACAGCCAGCGCCAGCAGTACGAACGTTGCAGTCACTTCGTAATGCACATGTTCTCTCAAGTCATTTACACTACGAGATCTCATTTACCAGTGGCAAAATATAGTAATAGGTTTTTACCCTTTTAACTGGTACAAAATCTGACACCTTGATACAAAGCATCATGTTTGCAATAACCTCAACACAAGAAGTCAAAATGCAAACAAAAAGAAACAACTTTGATGATGATAATGATATGCACTGTCCTTGAAGTTGATTGGTCCCAACCGAGACAGCTTTTCTCAGAGCCTAGTCTCCATTGGTGTTGGACCAGATGACGCCAAAAGGCGTACAACTCAAAGACAGCGCACTATTTTGACTTCTTGTGTTGAGGTTATTGCAAACATGATGCCTTGTATAAAGGTGTCAGATTTTGTACCAGTTAAAAGGGTAAAAACCTATTACTTCACTCAAGTCGCTCGCTCGTTCACTCGCCGGGAGTCGCCATACTGTCACTCTTCTAGTAATAGGTTTTTACCCTTTTATCTGGCACCAAAACTGACACCTTTATACAAGGGGTCATGTTTGCAAAAACCACAAAATGCAAACAAAAAGTGGCAACTCTGATAATGATATTGCACTGTCCTTGAAATTGATTGGTCCACACCCGAGACAGCTTTCTTATAGCCTAGTCTCACATGGTGTTGGACCAGATGACGCCAAAAGGCGCAAAACTCAAAAACAGCGCACTATCAGAGTATATCAGAGTATTTTTGTGGTCCAATACCATGTGAGACTAGGCTCTAAGAAAAGCCGTCTCGGGTGTGGACCAATCAATTTCAAGGACAGTGCATATCATTATCATTATCAGAGTTTTTCTTTTTGTTTGCATTTTGACTGCTTGTGTTGTGGTTATTGCAAACATGACCCCTTGTATAAAGGTGTCAGTTTTGGTGCCAGATAAAAGGGTAAAAACCTATTACTATATCTTGCTACTGGCAAAGGAGGTCTCATAATGTCACTCTTCTATCGCTACGATCACGGTTGTTGCTGTTCTCGTGAGCTTCACTCACCGACTACTCAACCCATGCAGAGGACTCGGTCTTCTAGACTTGCTGTTACACGCCATCCACGTTGCGTTCGTTCAACCTCGCAGTGCTCAACTTTGGAATTATCTCCAACTGTCTCTTTCCCCAAGTTAAAAAAATAAATACCAAGTCTTATCCACAGAATTACAACTTTAACATTTAATAGTGCTGATTAATGTATCGTGGATATACCTAGTCTAGGCCTAGTTTAGGCCTAATAACCACTATAGGCCTGACCTATAGAACCACGCAGAGCGCTTGAAACCCCAACGTGCTAAGAAGCTCCACCGCAGTGGTACGGATGCGTTGGGCGTAGCGTAAGGCAAGTGGGACGTCAACTGAACGCAAGCCTCAAAAATCCCCTGCGAAACCCGGTCTCCTAAAGTAGCCCCACTTCCTGTTCCTCAGTCCCTTGGTGTTCACGACCATTGGCACAGATCTGCTCCTGCCCTTGCGGCCTCCAGACTGTGTCCTACTCCTCTCTTCTACTCTGGGGCTGTTTCTCCGCGAGCTCCCTTGACCCTTTCCCGTTTCTGAGATGGCTGCAAGTCGCAGGGTGTGTGGGTGTCCCGTTCGCCGTCGAATCTCGGGCAACGGGCAAGCGGCTCAACGGTAATTTCATTTGGAGACGCATAGCGCCGCTGCTTTTAAAGACATTGCATGCACCGCAGAGAACTGAAGCAACATGACCGCCGCACTCTACGATAGCTGGCGCCAAACTGTGCCACATGCCCTCCCACATGGCTTTGTGCGAGCCTCGGTACCGATGTTTTATTTACAGAATCTGAAGAAGAAAAACGATCATGTAGACGTATGTCACGGGAAGGGGAAAGGGATATGGTTGCGGTTTGTCTTCCACAGACTCGTTGTGCGCCAACCTCATCAGCATGGCCGAGTCGTCGGCGGCCACCAAGATATTGTGGAAGATGTTCAAGCCCTTCCTGCTCGGCAAGATCCCGTACACGCCGGACACCCCCGCCGTGCGTGCCATCCTCCAGCAGGTAGGCATCGCGGTGGCGAGGATGTTAACTCCCTCGCCTGGTATACAGGTTGTCGTGAGTTCGATCCCGACCCTGACACCTTTTGTATATTGCGTGTTTTCTCTCTCTATCCGTAATAGTGTGGATTTTTCTCCCGGGTCCTCCAGTTTTTCCCTGCACATTTAGAATCAACGTGTGTTTTAGATTATTTGGCTAATCTACACTTCCACATGCTGATAAGCCACTTTGCTGAGCTATTATTTGTGGCCAGGTCGCTTCTGAAAAAGAGCTGTATAGCTCAATGGGCCTTACCTGTTAAATAAAGAATATTTTAGTTTTTAGTTTTAGGTAGACACCCCAGATGAGGTGATGGCTTTTATTTTTATTTCATATATTTTTTTCGTCTTAATTATTATGAGCGTTTTAAAATGTGTATGCAGATTTTTTGTATTTGTTTGAGGGCCCCAATACCAGATCTATTATTTCGTACATTTTCTAACATCCGAGGCACCGGCTGCCGCCTCGGCATGTGTCCTTGGTTGAGTCTCCCAAACATTGGGCAGCTTCGATTGGTCGGGGTTGTTGGATTTGATCTGCTTTGATCGATCGGTGGGGGCCTCTTGCAGGCGAATACGACTTTCGAGGCTCTCGCCATGCTGGGGAGAATGGGCGTCGCCTGGGACACGGTGTCGCCTGCCCTCTCCAACTTCTTCAGCAACAGCTCCGAGCTGCAACTGCTTCGGGTAACTCGGCTTCATTCGCACATCCTCACGGCCGTCCCGGCCAACTCTCCGATGTGTCTTTCGGGCCACGCCGCCGCGTCTTGTTGGCATGACGTTCTTGAACACCATACTATGCTCACACCGACAACAATACAAAGGTCCCCCCCCTACTGCCTGAACAGACTGTTGGGGCAAGTGCCGTTAGCGAGCACCTAATGAAGGCCGGCACGGCACACGAGGGGGTGAATGGCCAGCACCACGCCTGGCCACCTTTGTCTCCCCAAGTGGCGATGTGTACACACCACGACAGGTACTCAATTTGAGGCTGAGTCGACCTAGGGGGGGCCCATGACCGGTTCAGATAATCGTCACCAGTGTTGTTGGCTGTGAGCGGGAATCGAACTTGGGTTGCCGGGTTTGTAGCGCAAGCGCACTAACCGCTACACTGCCGCTCCTCTCCCCACACGCTCGCACTCACGCACTCGCACACGTTTGTCCACCGCAGGGTGCCCTGGCCTCACCGATGGTGGCCAGCATGCTGGACCCCGCACTGAGCGGCTCCGGCTTCACGGCCGCCGGCCTCTCCACTTTCTTATCGGGCGGCAACGGGACGACGTGGAGGAGCCTCATGGGCAGCGTGGGCAGCGTCCTGCACACGGTGTCCAGCTACGTGCAGGTGCCCACTGCCACGGCCGCCACGGCCACCGCCGTGCCCACTGCGATAACAGACGCACGTTTAAAGGCATTTGGCCCAGAGGTCGCAAACGGGTTTTGATTCCTTACCCGTACCCGTACCCGGCCGCACCAGGGTCGCAAACGGGTACCCGTACCCGTACCCGGCCGGGTACGGGTAGCCGGGTATCGGGTAGGGTACGGGTATCGGGTACCCGGTTGCGACCTCTGATTTGGCCGCTATACATTTCCACACGTTTACGGGCCAAGTGGCGAGTCATCTCATATCTACAGGGGTAGCTGCCAATGGGGGTACCTTTTCATTATTTGGATTTATTTGGCTGCTTTAAATGTACACGCGATAAGCCACTTCGTTGAATTATAATCACATGTGATAGCCAGGTCGCTTCTGAAAAAAGACATAGCTCAGTGGGCCTTACCTGGTAAAATAAAAAACATGGTTTCGTTTGAAATAGTTTTAGATGATCAAAATATTTATTTATACTGCAGGAGGAATCCGATGAGCTAGGAGCTATGAAGCTCTTTGTCCTGTAGGGCCACGGGCTAAAAAATGTAAAACAACAATCTATACGAAAAGCATGATAGGAGTGCAAAGTGTAGGGAAGGTAAGCAAATAACTTTTTAAAAATGAAAATAAACTAATTTTTTATTTTACCAGGTAAGGCCCACTCAGCTATCAACTTATTGTTCAGAAACGACCGGGCTATAACAGATGATAGCTCAACGAAGCGGCTTATCATGTTCACATTCATAGCAGCCAAATACTTTAAATAATGAAAGGGCAGCCCAGTGGCAGCTGCCCCTGTGGGTACGCGATGACTCGCCACCTGGCCGCAAACGGGCATTAGTCTATCGACGGAACATCTTAACGCCTGTTTTACTGCTAGAAAGGGTAAAACCTATTCCTTTTTGTGCATTAGTCCGCCGCAAGTCAAGGGCGACGATTTCTACGTATCATCTCAGTGGAGTGACCCTTGCATAATAAGCGTTAAGGATTTGCATTCATGGGGTGCTTGCATTTCATCTCAATCACTGCGTCCGTGCCAGTCGCTCGCAAGCCACGCGCCAGTCTGTTAGGGCTGGCCCAAGGCAATCCGGGCCGCTAGTGCCCCGTGCACACATCGTGATTGATGGGCAGCGGAGTGTGGTGGATATGTAAGGCAGTCCCGAGTCCAAGGACTACTGCCACCACCACGGTGTACGTAACAAGCCGACTGGACAGGGGGCAGTTGATGAGCTGAGAGCGACAATTATTATTGTTATCATTCAAGTCTGTCTTGAAAACTCACCTCTCTAAACTGGCCTTTACACCACCCCACCCCTCCACTAGTTCTGGCCGTTGTGTTTATTTGCTGCTTTCCATAACACGGTGGCGCATTGGTGGGATCTGCGGACGAAATGCGACACTTTACAGATGTAAATTCTTTTTATTATAATTTAAACACGTTTTGCCACCGCCGCTGTTTCCGTCGTCGCTTGCCAACCGCCGCCGCTGGTCTCCACGCAGTGCCTGGAGCTGAACAAGTTTGAGGGCCAAGCGAACGAGGGCAGTCTCGTGAACCGCTCGCTGGAGCTGCTGGGCAGCAGCCAGCTGTGGGCCGCTCTCGTCTTCCCCGAGATGGGCCCCAGCGACCCCGTGCCACGCCACCTCAAGTACAAGATCCGCATGGACATCGACTCGGTGGAGGTCACCAACAGGGTCAAAGACAGGTGCTGTCCCCCCCCTTCCAACCGCTCCACCCTCCTCTCACGTTCCCTACCCTCCTGTCCCCTCCTCTAACATCCCCTCGCCTCCTATCCCCTACCCTTCCATCCCCTCCCATCCCCTGACAATGACAATCATCATTGGAACCTCATTTGCCAGTAAAAAATATGATAATTGTTTTTTTACCATTTTTATCTGGCAATAAAACTGACACCTTTTTTACAAGGAGTCATGTTGACATGTTGACTCCTCGTAAAAAGGTGTCAGTTTTGTTGCCAGATAAAAGGGTAAAAAAACAATTATCATATTTTTTACTGGCAAATGAGGTTCCAATGGTGTAAATGCTTTACCCCGAGCTCTCATACTCTGATGGTGCATTGTCTTTGAGTTGTGCGCCTTTTGGCGTCATCTGGTCCAACACCATGTGAGACTAGGCTCTAAGAAAAGCTGTCTCGGGTGTGGACCAATCAACTTCAAGGACAGTGCATACATTATCAGATTTGTGTTTTTTGTTTGCATTATGACTGCAGGTATTGTGGTCTATGCAAGCATGACTCCTTGTAAAAAAGGTGTCAGTTTTGTTGCCAGATAAAAGGGTAAAAAAACAATTATCAATGACAATCATGATGACAACGGTGACGATGTCGCATGCAGGGTGTACAGCCCGGGACCGCGCAACGAGTCTCGCTACCTCAAGTTCGGCTTCGCGTTCGTGCAGGACATGGTGGAGCGGGCAGCGGCGCGCCTCTTCGCCGGCGGGCAGCCTGCCACCGGCATCTACCTGCAGCAGATGCCCTACCCCTGCTACGTGCAGGACTCGTGCGTGTACCCTCACGCCTTGCCCCACACCCTCGATCACTGTCGCTCGCTCGCTCGCTGGCTCGCCCGCTCATTGTTCGTTCGTTCACCCGCTCGTTTGTTAATTTTCACACTCATTAGGTCGGCCCTTCACCTGCCGATCCATTCGTATTGCAACTCCCTGGCCCCGCCCCCACGCTACAACCAGGCCTACCCCAACTCCTACCACTACCCCTTCCACTACCACTACCCATTTCACTACCACAACCCACTGCCACTATCATCTTACGTACAATTTTACGATTATCTGTAGACAGAACCGGCCCTAGACCTTTGGGGGCCCTAAGCAAAATTTGGTTGGAGGCCCCTTTGATGTATGATTTTTTTCACCCACTAGCTAGCAGTGACTCTAGGGGGCCCTCTGCTGGCCACGGGGCCCTTTGCAATTGCAAGGGTCGCTTAGTGACTGGGTCGGCTCTGTCTGTAGAGCACCTCCTTGGAATAAGGCACTACGTAAGGCGCTGCTATAAAAAAAAATGCAAGATATGATTGCGTGGCGTGACCTTGTCCCCTATCGACCCCCCCCCCCCACCGCCGCCCTTCCCCCGGCCCGTCGCCATGTCAGGTTCCTGCAGATGATGACGAGCTCGCTGCCGCTCTTCATGACGCTGGCGTGGATCTACTCGGTGGCCATGATCCTCAAGGGCGTGGTGCACGAGAAGGAGGCGCGGCTCAAGGAGACGATGCGCATGATGGGCCTCACCAACGGGCTGCACTGGCTCGGCTGGTTCATCTCCTGCTTCATTCCGTTCATCGTCAGCGCCATCTGCCTCATCCTCATCCTCAAGGCATGCTGGCCCGCGCGGGGTGTCCGGGGGGTGGAGGGGGAGGTTTTTGACCCTTTCCCGTTTCGATGACGTACGTCATCAATTTGTCCTCTGATCCCATTCTGATAACTTACACGATGACGTACGCGTACTCCTGGCCCAGGGCTGCAGTAAACGTGGAGCTGAGCATCGGTGCACACGCTCGTTTAGGGAGGAAAACCACCTTGACGTTGGCCCCGCCCACTACTCGACAAGCCCCGCCCACTACCCGCCAAGCCCCACCCACTACTCGGCAAGCCCCGCCCACTACCCACCAAGCCCCGCCCACTACCCACCAAGCCCCGCCCACCAATCGACAAGCCCCCTCCATGGAGCATGAGGCCAGAAGTTTGATCAAGGATAGATGGTGGGGGGGGGACACCAGGAGACAGACATTCTTACTGAGAGGACCCAAGGACGCTTGGCAGACTTAACCACCGCCACACGATCTAGCTTCGGGCCCGTGAAAAAGCACGGCCTTCACACCGATCTCACGTCCGCGTCTTCCCCTCCGCTCCCGACCCTCCGCCGCCAGTTTGGGAACGTGTTCCCCAACAGCAGCTTCCTCATCCTGCTGCTCTACTTCGTGGCGTTCACCGTGGCGACCATCATGCAGTGCTTCCTGGTGAGCACGTTCTTCGCGCGAGCGAACCTGGCGGCGGCCTGCGGGGGCATCCTCTACTTCCTCCTCTACCTCCCCTACGTGCTGTGCAACGTCTGGCAAGACCGACTCACCTTCCCCATGAAGATACTCGCCGTGAGTTGCCCCTCCCCTCTCCCCCCTCCCCTCTCCCCCCCTCCTAGGCCGCACGGGAGGTCTTGGCGAGTGGTCGATTTGAGCCTAAACGCATCCATTGCGTTATTTAACTTCAAGGTTGTGTACATGTTCACCCTTTGCTGGGCTGCCATGCGATGCGCTTTTAAAATCTTGATTGAAAACTCGTTTCTTTTAGAACTGCTTTTTGTGTTTTAGTTTGCTGTCAATTCCTCCGCACCTCCGATTTAGCATGGTACGAAAGAAGCTCAACATACGTGCGTACGCAACAATTATATTTCTCACCATCTGTCGGAGCGCTGCTAGATTAAGGCTTTCCTGCACACACCAGGTTAGGTACATTTGACCATCCTTTTATCACAATCATCAGAATATTTATTTGATACTGCAGGAATCCATGAGCTATTAAGCTCTTTTTCACAGATGCACCATTACGTCGCCGGTCAGCATGGCTTGGCGAAGGAGGTGGGAGACCGGCACCAGCTCGGGCATCGCTCACCACCGCTATTTTTGCCGTGGCCGGGAACGGTCGAAATCAAAGTCACTTACCGTCATCTGTATGACGCGTGCCTGTGCCGCCCCCAACCCCCCCCCACCCCATCCCCTCGTCGTCGGCGTCTCTGCTTCCTGCCAGAGCCTCTTGTCCACGGTGTCGTTCGGCTTCGGCTCCGAGTACATCTCCCAGTACGAGCAGCTCGGCGTGGGCTCGCAGCCCAGCAACCTGCGCGTCAGCACCGTGGACGGAGACCGCTACTCGCTCGTCACCTCCATCATCATGATGTTCTTGGACGCGCTCCTCTACGGCGTGCTCACGTGGTACATCGAGAACGTCTTCCCGGGTAGGCGCACCGAGAACGGAACGCCGGGCCTGGCTCGGCACGTCTTTGCCCAAACGCACAAAGCAGAAGACGGGGAGAGCAAAATGGGTCTGGGTGTGGGCAGGTGGCAGAGGGATGCCCTGCTGACCTCTCGCAGAGATGATCGGCTATGAACAAGCTTCGGTGTACGTTGTGCGTTCGCTATTGGGGACTGTTGAAAACCGGCCAGAATTGACCGATGCGTCGCCCAAAAACTCGGAGAGACGAGCAAAGCAAAGAGAACGCGAAGTACCACACCTCCGATTTGGCACGGTTGGCTACGTATGGTGTGAAAGAAGTTAAACATACATATAATGAAAATGTACGTGACGTTTTCAATGATTGTGACGACTGCGACGTTTGTGACGACTGTGACGATTGTGACAATTATGTCGCATGTGAAGTTTATGACGACTGTGATTATTGTGACGTGTCTCCCCCCCCCCCCTCGGCCCCCCACCGTGCGCGCCCCAGGCCAGTACGGTGTGCCACGGCGCTGGTACTTCCTCTTCACCAGGTCCTACTGGTGTGGGGCTTCATCGTCCGACGGTCAGACGCTGCCACACTCCTACAAGCCCGCGAGCTCCGGTAGGTCCACACCGACACGCCCGCCGCTATCGTCACCGTCGCTTTTGTGTCTTTTAAATTTTTTATGGTTTTTTTTCCCACCCACAAATTTTTTCCGATTTTTTTTTACTTCGCTATCGGCATCTTGTCATTAGACGTGAAATCCATTTTGAGTCTCGGAGCAGTGCGGTATATTGGCCGTCTACGGGAAAAGAAAAGCCAGCCTGTTAAAACATTGAAAGATAATGTCTCCAGTAAGTCAAAGCATCGATATATTTCTTACTTTTAAGTTAGTCAGAGTTCAGAGTGCTGAACTGGCACAGCTGAGATCCCGAGTTCAGCCCAGCCGTCAGTGACTGCGCTTGCCACAAACGAACCACACAACACCTCGCTGATCTCGTCAAGGCGCATAAACCATCACGCAAACTCCGGTCAACCTCGCAGCAGCAGCGGCTTTTGTTTAGCGATTGAACAAAGACGGCCACCGCATCGCTCGCTTTCAGATGCGCTTCTGCCACCATTTGGAACGCTCTTCCATCCGATCTTAGGAAGCCACTGGAGCTATGCACTTTAAAATCTCGATTGAAAACTAATTTCTTATAGAACTGCTTTTTGTGTTTAGTTTGTTGTCCTTCCCCCGCACCTCCCATTAGCACGGTTGGCTACGTACGGTGCGAAAGAAGTTCAACATACGTACAATGACTGCATGCAAAAAAACGCAACACTTTCAAATCGGCTCTGGACTTAATGCGGCTAAATTCCAACTCGGAGGATTAAGTAATTAACAGGATTTCAGCGGTAGCTCTGTGATGTCCGCTTCCCATGGGCCGTTCTTTAACACACAGAGCCGCGCTGTTGTGCGTGCGATACAGAATTTATTTTTCGTGTCGGGATGCCAAACGCGCAATCGGTATGAGGTTTGAGAAGAATAACTGAAAACAAGTTACTTGTTTATTGACCCGTTAGATCGCTTCCATATCACTTGATTGAATAATTTATCTCTTGATTTTAACTGAACGATGCGGACGATCAATGCCCCGCTTACTCCATCGCCGCGTTCAGAATCGGAATATTTGTTTACACCAGAGGAGGAATCCGATGAGCTATAAAGCTCTTTTTTACAGATGTCCAGTAGGGACATGGTGTCAGAACGTTTACAACATGAAAGGTAAGCAAATTTACAAAAAAATATTTTTTTATTTTTACCAACTAAGGCCCACTGAGCGACCTGGCCACCAATTATAGCTCAATGAAAGTGGCTTATCTTCATGTGGACATTCATAGCAGCCAAATAATCAATATATATATATTTTAACGCTACAAAAAGTCTTCTTGGTTCTTTCGGTAAAGTCACGTAGAAGGGAAATAATAAAATAATAAAAATAAAACATAATAAAATAATTGTCATTTATTATGGGATGTTGGCTATCAACAACAAGGCAACTCCTATGACTAATTGGGAATGGGACGCAAGCGTAGGATTGATCACCCTGTCGCTGGCCGCCTTTGGGGAGGGTGTATAGTGTGAAAGGCCGAAACACCCTAGGAACCAAAGGTTCACTACTGACGATGCGCTCCCCAAATTTCACCAGGCTCACTGTTCATGAACTCTTGGAAGTGCTTGCACAAAGGATAGTAACATCTCATCCTGTTTTCTTTGGAATCTGAATATTATTTTTTTATTATTTCCCTTCTACGTGACTTTACCGAAAGAACCAAGAAGATGAATCCCTGCAGTCATGAAAGCTTTAAATCGAAAGTTACAAAAAGTGTTTTTTTTTTATTGAGGTATGCAAACAAGTTCGGTACAACGCGCCGGGGATTTCTGCGGGAGAGGAGGGGGGGGGCAGAAAAACCGCGAGGGGGACAGGGGAGCGACCCAGCGCTCGAGCGAGTCGAGGAGTGGTGAGAACGACACCCGCGGTGTGGCCCCCACTTACGGGGGGGGTCCTCCGACGGGGGGCGGTGGTTTGTGGGCAAACGGTAGCCAACATTCTCGAGGTAGATCGGGTGTAGTGATGGCGGGGGGTGACAAGAATCTAAATGATCTCAAGCGTTCTCTTGGCCGCGGCTGCTTGGACCGCTCAAGGCGACAAGCAGATCCTGGAGGAGGAGCCGGGCAAGCTGCCCGTGGGCGTCTCCATCCAGGGCCTGGTGAAGGTCTACGACGAGGGCAAAAAGCTCGCCGTCGACGGCCTCACCCTCAACTTCTACCAGGGCCAGATCACCTCCTTCCTGGGACACAACGGGGCCGGCAAGACCACCACCATGTACGTGACGCCGGCCTGGCGCCGGTCACCGTGCCACGCCGCACCACCCACCGCCACCCGACCCCACGGCACCGTGGCCTCTTCGGGACGGTCGATGAGGGCGGCCGGATTGGGTCCATCTCTTGACGGGACGTTGGTAGCAAACGCTATTGATACATATACTGGCAGTCCACGTATCTTTTTGGATGTGACCTTCCCACCCTCACTCCATCTCTTCCTCTCTCCTTCCAGCCAGACAGCCAGTGAGCGAAACTTTTTTCGAATATAGGGGTCAGAGGTCGCAACCGGGTACCCGATACCCGTACCCTACCCGATACCCGGCTACCCGTACCCGGCCGGGTACGGGTACGGGTAGCCGTTTGCGACCCTGGTGCGGTCGGGTACGGGTACGGGTAGGCCGTGAGTCACTGGTGAGTAACCGTCTGTCACTCATTTCGGGTAGGGTACAGGTAGGGAACGGGTACCCATTTGCGACCCTGGTATGGCCGGGTACGGGTAAGGAATCAAAACCCGTTTGCGACCTCTGATAGGGGTACACTGCGTGGGTGGGTGGGTGGAGGGGTGGGAGTGGAGGTGAGAGGGGAGGTTGGAGGGGGGAGTGGGAGGCCGGGGGGCGTGACGTCGGCACGACGTGGGTGACGTCACCACCACGAACGTGAACTTGGCCACGTGCCAGCCAGGAATAGAGGCAGAAAACTTTTACATCAAACTAGTTGAAAAAGCCTGTCTTTGCCAGGCAGAGGTTTTCAATTAATAAAGTAATTAAGCTGATATGATTGTTTTTTACCCTTTTTATCTACGCTCAGCTATGAACAACCACTCCCCAAAAAAATGTATTGACGACTTGATTCAACTGCTTTACATTTAAAGACGTACCCAATTTAAAGATTCCGTTCTTTTATTATTAGAAAAAACAACAATTTCTTAACTTAATACTCTGAGCGAAAGCTCCTACCTTTTAGGGTATTCGAATTATTCAGATTTTTACATCCTAAAATGCATATGATTTTGTTCATAATCACTGGAATCCTAAATATCTAAAAAACTATAAAAGACGGAACAATTGTTCTCGCTTTAATGTTAGTTGCTGTTTAACGCTCTATCAAAGGAATAAACCCGCAATGTTATATTTTGAACGGTTTCTGAATGACACCCGTAAACGTGTTCATGGGGCACTTAAAATCAAAAGTCCCAGATTTTCATACTTTTCCTGTTGTTTGTGTCCTGCAAGCCACCCATGTAGCACATTTCAGCTTTCTACCTTGTCGGGAAGTACCCTAGAGCTTTTTGAGACTTACATACACAGATTAAGGTCTTTATTTATATAGATACTACAATATGATGCACGAATAGAATTTGAAAACGCTCTTACGTTTCCGTCCGTCCTCCTAACCCCGTCTGTACCCCCACCTCGCCCGGACAGGTCCATCCTGACGGGGCTGTTCCCTCCCACGTCTGGCACGGCGTACATGTGCGGAAAGGACATCCGCACCGACATGGACTCGATCCGCAAGAGCCTCGGGATGTGTCCGCAGCACAACGTTCTGTTTGAGAAGTACGTGGGGCAGTCCTGTCCCCACCATCCCACCGGACCGCTGTCCCATCATCCTATACCCTGTACCCTATACCCTGTACCCCGTACCCCACACACCACACCCCACACACCACACCCTCTACCCCACACCCTGTACCCCACACCCCGTACCCTATTCCACGTACCCTGTACCCTATTCCACGTACCCTGTACCCTATGACCCTGTACCCTATGACCCTGTCCCCCGCACCCTGTACCCCACACCCCGTACCCTATTCCACGCACCCTGTACCCTATTCCACGTACCCTGTACCCTATGACCCTGTACCCTATGACCCTGTACCCCACACCCTGTACCCCACACCCCGTACCCTATTCCACGCACCCTGTACCCTATTCCACGTACCCTGTACCCTATGACCCTGTACCCTATGACCCTGTCCCCCGCACCCTGTCCCCCACACCCCGTACCCTATTCCACGTACCCTATTCCACGTACCCTGACGATGCCCCCCGCCATCCTCCACCGCCGTGTTGACGCAGCCTCACGGTGGAGGAGCACATCTGGTTCTACGCGCGCATGAAGGGCTGCTCGGAGGAGCAGGTGAAGCAGGAGATGCCCCAGATGATCCTGGACGTGGGGCTTCCGCACAAGAAGGACGAGCTCTCCAAGAACCTCTCCGGTACGCGTGCCCGCCCGTGCCCGCCCGTGCCCGCCCGTGCCCACTCCTGCCTGTCCGTGCCCTCCTCGCATGTCCGCCCATGTCTGCCCGTGCATGCCCATGCCAACCAATGCCCGTGCCTGCCCATGCATACCCGCCCGCATCCACGTGCCCGCCCCGGATCGTCGATTTTGCAAAAAATCTATAAAGTGGATTAATTGGCTCGCGGTAAAAATGTTATTCTTCTTGGTTCTTTCGGTAAAGTCATATAGAAGGGAAGTAATAAAATAATACAAATAAAACATAATAAAATAATTCTCACGACGTTTCGGCCACAACGCAAGCAGCCGTCCTCAGGTGAAGAATGAAAGCTTTAAATCGAAATAAAAATGTAATTGTTGTTAAATGCAGTGCGGTACGGTGTTGGCCGTTGAGGCTACAAATGAGACTTATATGGTACAGATGAGTGGCACAATACAAATGAGGCAGATTAAACAAGACGGAGTCAAGGCTATAATGAGGGATCATTGATTTTATTGGTCGTCATGATTGAAGCTTTGGGGATAGTGATGATAGTGTTGGTGATAATGGTGATAATGACAGTGATACTGGTATTGACAATGACCCCCCAACTTAGCTTTGTTCAGACTTTGGTCGCGAAAGCCGACATGTTAAACTTTATCAGACTCTTAGGGCAAGTGTTAGTGGGCACCTATGCAGACTGGCACGACACACGAGAGGGTGGGTGGCCAGCACTACGCCTGGCCGCCTTTGTCTCCCTAGTGGCGATGTTTACACATCGCACCAGGACCCGTTCAGATAATGATCACTGGTGTTGGTGGCCATGAGTGGGAATCGAACTCGCGCACACAAAAAAACAAAGACAAAGATCCCCCGTATAGACTTAACATGCTGTTGGGGCAAGTGCTGTTAGCGAGTAGCAAAGATGAAGGCCGGCACGGCACTCGAGGGGGTGGGTTGCCAGCACTACGCCCGACCGCCTTTGTCTCCTCAGTGGCGATTGTTTTTACACACCGCGCCAAGCACTCATTTGCGGCCGAGTCGACCTCAAAATTATGCGCGCTCACACGTGCGTGCCTGTGCGTGCCTGTGTGTGCCTGTGCGTGCCTGTGTGTGCCTGTGCGTGCCTGTGCGTGCCTGTGCATGCGTGCGTGTGCGTGTCTGTGCGTGCGTGTGCGTGCCTGAGCGTGTCTGTGCGTGTCTGTGCGTGCCTGTGCGTGCCTGTGTGCCTGTGCGTGCCTGTGCGTGCCTGTGCGTGCGTGCGTGTGCGTGTCTGTGCGTGCGTGTGCGTGCCTGTGCGTGCCTGTGCGTGTCTGTGTGTGCCTGTGCGTGCGTGCGCGTGCGTGCGCGTGCGTGCGCGTGCGTGCGCGTGCGTGCGCGTGCGTGCCTGTGCGTGCCTGTGCGTGCCTGTGCGTGCCTGTGCGTGCGCGTGCAGGCGGCATGCAGAGGAAGCTCTCCGTCGCCATCGCGTTCGTGGGCGGCTCGCAGATCGTCATCCTGGACGAGCCCACGGCCGGCGTCGACCCCTACGCCCGCCGCGGCATCTGGAACCTCCTGCTCAAGTACCGGCACGGTACGGCGCTCCCGCTCCACGCACACCACGGACAAAGATCCCCCGTGTGGCCTTGAACGGGCTGTTGGGGGGCGAGTGCTGTTAGCGAGCTGCGCCTATGAAGGCTGGCACGTGGGGCACACGAGGGGGTTTTGGGTGATCAGCACCACGCCCGGCCGCCTTTGGTTCCCGAGCGGCGAGGGTTTACACATCGAGTCCTCATCGTGGGGCCGGGAATCCAACTCGGGTCACCGAGGTCGCCACCGCTCCCGACGCACGCGCACCGTGTCCCCCGCGTGTCCCCGCGTGTCCCTCCCAACTGCCGCTCGCCCCACGTCTCCCTTGCCACTGATTTAAAAGTGGCTTTTAAAAAGGTGCTGGCAACCAAAATGTCTCCATGCCCCCGTGTCTGCCACGCGTCTCTCCGCTGCTTCGCCACTGCGTTGTTCCGTGTCCCCTCCGTGTCTCCCCCGAGTTCTGCCCACGTTGTCGCGTCTCCTCCCGTGTGTCCCCCGTGTTCCCCCCAGACCCCCACCTCGTGTCCCCTCCATCTCATCGCACCTCCGATTAGCGCGGCTGGCGACGTACGGTGCGAAAGAAGTTCAACATACGTGCATCCTCGCCCCCCGTGTCCCCCCCTCCCCCCCGTGTCTCTCTCCCATGTCTCCCATTGACCCCTTTCCGCTCACCCACCCCCTTGACCACCGTGCCCCCTCGGCGCGTCCCGCGTCTCCGCCCCATGCCCCCCCTCCCCTCGTTACCCCCCCCCCCCGCGCAGGCCGCACCATCATCCTGTCCACGCACCACATGGACGAGGCGGACCTCCTGGGCGACCGCGTCGCCATCATCTCCCACGGCCGCCTGCGCTGCTGCGGCTCGTCGCTGTTCCTGAAGAACGCCTTCGGCGCCGGCTACTACCTCACCATGGTGAAGAGCGAGCCGGGCTCACGGCGACCCTCCGCGGGGGCCGCCCATCTCTACAAAAACCTCGAGCAGGTCCGTCTTCTGTGGGTACATTGTAGCGGTGGCGGCGGCGGTGATAACGGGTTCGGTCCCGACCCTTACGCCCGCTGCGTATTTGGAGTTTGCGGTGTCTCTCTTTCTCTCTCCCAGCGGTCGCGTGGATTTTACTCCCGGGTCCCCCAGGTTTTTTCCCTTCCACGTTTGAGAATCGACGTGTGCGTTTAGAGTATTTGGCTGCCGCTATCAATTGCCACGTGATGAGCCACTGAGTTGAGCTGTCATCTGTGGCCAGCTCGGTGGGCCTTATCTGGTACAATAAAAATACATTTCGATTTAAAGCTTTCGTGACTGCAGGGTTTCATCTTCTTGGTTCTTTCGGTAAAGTCACGTAGAAGGGAAATAATAAAATAATACAAATAAAACGTAATAAAATACAATTCTCACGACGTTTCGGCCACAACGCAAGCAGCCGTCATCAGGTGAAGAACAGGGCTGTCGGAAAGACAGCGTCTTTCACGTAAACAGAACTTACCAATTCGTCGCAAATTGCCACGTTCTGTTTACGTGACAACCCTTACTAGTTGGCTGTGTCGGGTAGTGGCGGGTTTTAACGACACATTTATGAATTTACGAGATCTAACCCCAAAAAAACCTCTCTTTTAGATGATATTGGTCGCGAAAGCCTGCTACGTGTTAAAGATGTTGACAGTGACGGGTAGTGATCGTTGGCAGAGGTAATAGCAGCGGTTGTCAGTGGTCGTAGTGCTAACTGTTTGGTTATTTGAGCCCAAGTTCAGCGGCCTCCTATATATATTAAAATGTTTTCGGACAATTAATGAGTGTTTGCACGTATGGGGTTAAGTGTGGGAACAGTTCGGCAATGTTTGTGTCATCGCTAGGTGCGTTTTTAGGAGAGAGAAATGCTGAATCAGCACAAAGGAGTGGCAGAGTGGGGAAAACGGTCGCGATGTGTTATCGGAGTTTGCCGTTTGTGTTTACCCCCTAGACGGACGGTCAGTCGCAGAGCTCGGACGAAGGACTGGGCAGCGAGTCGGGAAGCCAGGAGGACATTGCCGGTAAGCGCTAATGGGGAGAGCATTTAATGCTGATGAATGTGATGATGAATGTGATTCATAATCAACGTTTTTGGGTTAGATCGCGTTATTTATAAATGTGTCGTAACCCTCCACCACCCGACACGGCCTATAACGCGATCTAACCCAAAAACGTTGATTATGAATAATATTGGTCGCGAAAGCCTACGTGTTAAACTTAAGATGAATGTGATGATGATCGTGATGGTGGTGATGATGACGCTGATGATGATCGTGATGGTGGTGATGATGATGACGCTGATGATGATGACTCTGATGATGATCGTGATGGTGGTGATGATTACGAACATGCTTATTACAGTGGGGGCAGTGACTGAAGATGGTGATAATCGTAACGGCGACGACGTTAATGACGATGATGATGACAATGGTGATTGTGAAATATGATGACAACGATTAGAAATGCGGTGATGGCGATGATGACGACATTGACGATAATAATAGTCATGATGGTGGCAACAATTATGATGATAACAGCAATGATGAAGATGATCGCAGTGATGATGATGCTGTGGACATTGTTGACAAAAGTGATGACGAACCTGATGAAAGTAATAATCATTACACTCATCAAGTAGCCAAATCGTGCTCACCTCTGATAAGCACAGTTGGCTACATACAGTGTGAAAGAAGTTCAACATACACACACATACACACACATACACACATACACACACATACACGATGTTCACAGCAATGATGACGGCGATACGACACCGATGGCAATGATCGTGATGATGTCGACAATGAAAATGATGACAACGACGACAAAAAAAATGATGACGATGATGATCTTGACGATGGCGATGATGACGATGATGATCTTGACGATGATGACGATGATGATCTTGACAATGACGATAATGACGATGATGATCTTGACGATGATGATGATGATGATCTTGACGATGGCGTTGATGACGATGATGATCTTGACGATGATGACGATGATGATCTTGACAATGACGATAATGACGATGATGATCTTGACAATGGCGATGATGACGATGATGATCTTGACGATGGCGATGATGACGATGATGATCTTGACGATGATGATCTTGACGATGGCAATGATGACGATGATGATCATGACGATGGCGATGATGACGATGATGATCTTGACGATGATGACGATGATGATCTTGACAATGACGATAATGACGATGATGATCTTGACAATGACGATGATGATCTTGACGATGATGATCTTGACGATGGCAATGATGACGATGATGATCATGACGATGGCGATGATGACGATGATGATCTTGACGATGATGACAATGATGATCTTGACAATGGCGATGATGACGATGATGATCTTGACGATGGCGATGATGATGATGATGATCTTGACGATGATGATCTTGACGATGGCGATGACGACGATGATGATCATGACGATGGCGATGACGACGATGATGATCTTGACGATTGGCGACGATGAACAAAGCGAGGAAGGCGATGACAGTGATGAAGACGCCGACATGCCACGTGGTGTGCAGACGTGAGCGCGGTGACGCAGCTGCTGCAGCAGCACGTGCCGGACGCCCGGCTCGTGGAGAACTTTGGGCAGGAGCTGACCTACGTGCTGCCCTACCACGGCGCCAAGGACGGCGCCTTCGCGCTGCTCTTCAAGGAACTCGACGAGAAGCTGGCGGAGCTCGGCGTCTCGAGCTACGGCGTCTCGGACACCACGCTCGAGGAGGTGCGGCGTTGAACAGACGCACACGCGTGCAGACACGCCCGTGCAGACACGCGCACGTGCAGACACGCACGTGCAGACACACGCACGTACAGACACGCACGTGCAGACACGCGCACGTGCAGACACGCACGTGCAGACATGAGCACGTGCAGACATGAGCACGTGCAGACACGCACGTACAAGTGCAGACACACACACGTGCAGACACGCACGTGCAGACACGCACGCATGTGAAGACACACACACAGCGGTTAGCGCGCTCTGCTACGAACACGGCGAAGTGAGTTCGATTCCCGCTCACGGCCAACACCAGCGAAGATTATCTGAATCGATCCTAGGCCTCCCCTAGGTCGACTCAGCCTCAAATCAGTGCCTGATGTGATATGTGAACATCGCCACTGGGAAAACAAAGGCGGCCGGGCGTGGTGCTGGCCGCTCACCCGCTCGTGTGCCGTGCCGGCCTTCATCGGTGCTGCTGCTCGCTAACGGAACTTGCCAAAACAGTCTGTTATGACTATACGGGGGATCTTTGTCTTTGTTTTTCCACTGCCAGTGCAAAGCTGAGCCTGAGTTTTGGGGTAGCTCTCTTGCGAAATCACAACAACAAACCTTGCGTCTGTTTTGTTCCATCAGATCTTCCTGAAAGTTGCTGAAGAGACTGGAGTGGACACAGAAATTATCGGTAAGGCATTGCACGGTTGTTATAAACTGTATTATTATTATAATTGTTTAAGTTTACGGCCCTTTGTCAATGCACTGCTGGGTGGAGGCCTTGTTTGACCATACTTCTCCACCCTGGTCGGTGGGGGGGTTGGTGAAAGGCGCGCCCAGGAAAGGGGCCGGTTCAGATGTCAGTTGCCGCTGATTTTAGCCACAGTCAAGAAGCGGACTCAAGTTGCCAGTGTTGTAGTACAGCACATCGATTAAGCCACTGCAATGCTGTTCCCCTCCCACCTCATTTTGTTTCTCTACAGCTATCCTGAGCGGTACAATATAATCGATGGATGTACTGTATAGTTAGCGGAGCAATCAATCAATTTACTTAAACATCTGCTGCTGAGCTGTGTTTCACACATTAGGTGCGATCTTCATCTAGAGCTACACACCTTAGAAGCCACGGTCATTTATGCCCATTACATATTGTGCGCCTTATGAACTGCATTAGTATTCTTCTTCAGCTCGTACCCCGTGCACTGACTCCCATTGCAACGGTATTGCTAGCCAATCGCAGGCAGCCATGAGTATCATCATGTGACCACGTAGGCACACGCTCCGGTCATGTGACTTCGGGTGGCCAATCGAACCGAGCCTGTGACATCACTTCGCTGCCCCCCCCCCCCCCCCTTAGCTGAACGTCAGTGAATGTGAGTCACGTGTTGGATCAGAAAGTAAATACGAATTCAACGATACGTCTCTCAAAAAAAAAGTTCTAGAACCTCTTGCTTTCCTTGTCGCTCCAACATTGTGTTCCGGAGCGAGCGGCTCACTCGGTTTGTCCTCCCCTGGCCCCCGTGGACCGCGCACACAGAACCGTTGGTGGTGCCCCCGCCGAAGGAGGTGTCGCGGTCGCCCGAGGATTCCAACTGGGAACGTCGCTCCCTGCGCCGGAAGTCGAGCGGGCGGGCGGAACGAGCTCTGAAAAAGACTCCGGAAGGAGGTTCGTTTTTCCTTCGTTCGGCACCCGGGTGCCCCCCGGTTTTTTAAACGACGCCAACGCGCCGTGGCTCTCTCGCGTGTCGGAAGATCGTGGCAATAGTAATGATTTCAACTTTGTAACCTGCTCACACATGTAGGATGGACAACAGCGGGGAACATTTTAAGTGCGTTGTTCGGAAAAATGGAAGGAACTGCAAAGACCTAACGGAGTATGGCTTGATGACGACATAAGAGATTGGTGGCAGAAAGATGTGGCACTACTTGAGCATGTTGGCACAAGACAGAGAGGAAAGTGGAAACAAATGACGACACGTGAAGTGAACACGTACAGGCTATCTGCCCATGGATCGTGATGATGATGAACACGCTCACTCTCGAGGAGAGAGGACAACTCGGAGGCGCGAGGAACCACACGGATGAGCAAGAAGTCGGCCGGGCAGTGAGATGGTCTCCCCCATCCAAGCTCTGCAGTCCTCTAGCTATTAAGATGTTGTCGGCCAATGAACAAGTGTTTTACATGTGGGACACAACTGGAGCGCCCGGGTAAAACCCACACGTGCGAGGGGGAAACATTGTATCCCATACAGGTGGGGTCCACATTTTATTTGTATCGAGCTCCTCCTAGCGAGTCAGGGTTACGGCTCCTCCTTCTCATGGGCAAGGGTACCTTCTCAGCATCTGTGCGGTGATCCACGATCCCTCGCTGCTGCCTCCGCACGGTGCTGGGAGAGTAAATCACTAGGATAATCACTGTCGTTGACTTCCCCCCCCACAAAATGGTATAATATTTTATTGACCCCGGAGAGATGATGGGCTGAGTCAACCCAATCGCCGTAATTAATCCTTTCCCATGCTGATGACGCACACGAACGTGTGCATTATAAACGCTATATATTATTTGCAACGATTAGAACAATGTTGTACAAAGAACTTTCAAGCCATCATCTATAATCACACACTTAAGTGGAGAAGAAAGTACAAATATAGTACAGTAGAAAACTAACTAACTTTACTAACTTTTTATATTACCAGGTAAGACGCACTGAGCGATGTAGCCCTTTTTCAGAAGTGACAAGGCCGAAAATGATAGCTCACCGAAGTGGCTTATCATGTCGAAATTGATATCAGCCAAATACTCTAAACGCACGTTGATTCTAAATGTGGAGGGAAAATCCAGAGTACCCGGAGAAAAATCTACGTGACCACGGGGAGAGAGAGACACGCAAACTCCAAATATACAGCAGGCGTCCGGGTCACGATAGAACCCACGACCTCCTGTATACCAGGCGAGGTAGTTAACATCTTGCCACCGTGGCACCCCAGACAAAATGCAGACAGGAGGTTATGGAAATCTTGCGTTCTTCATCATGTGATAATGGATGTCGTATGGTAACAAAAATGTACCCCACGGTTTCCCCTCTTAATAACGTCCGCCGCCATTATCGCCGCCGCCATTTTCCCCACGGTGGGCGCCTTTCCGCCCGTGCAGAAAAGAAACCGGCGTTTCGTACAAGAGGTACCCACGGCAATCTCTGTCGCCACGCTTCCGCATCGTGGTCCCGTGTCCTCGTGTCCCGCTTGGCGATGTTTGATTGTACGTCGTGTCGTCGTCAGCCGTGATCTATCCGCTGCTGGATGTAGGCCTCCGAAAGCTCGATTGTTGTACGTGCCGCTCACACATACACACACTTGCAGACTCATCAATCAGATGCCGTGTGGGTAATTGATGAACAGGGTGGCCGCGTGTCTTTTAGGGGATGGGGGTGGTTGGGTGTGTGAGGGGCTTGTGGGGTGGGTGCTGACGATGCGTATGTCAGGGTAATCCGTAATCATCACTTGAAGGCTAAATTCGATTCTGGCTTCAACACAAACCGGACCACAGCGCACCTCGTAATTTATGCTACATTCCCACGCGCGTGTTTTTCCGGGCCGTTCCTGGAGCGTTCACGATGATGGTACGATGATGGTACGATGATGGTACGCCATAAAACGGCCCCGATCCTGGGCACCACGTGGGCTTGGCCGTTTTGAAGTTGACCAAAAAAATTCGACGAAATTATTCCGTTTAGATTCCACGTGCCCTCTTCCACCGTTGGCCGTGGCATGGACGCAGCTCGCAGGCTGCCGTGGGAATCCGGCCTAGGAACCCAGCGTCGTCACTCAAACCCTTGGCCCTGCTCTCAACCCAACCCATCCCACCCTATGGCTGATTGCATAAAACTCCGTCACTCTTTGCCGTTCCGATGACGTACACGTACGTCATCGGAACGGAACGGGATGAAAACCTCGAATAACACATTCCTGCGGAGGGAGCTGGTAGGAACGTTGGGTTGCTCGGTCAATGGCCAGGGTCAACGGCGGCGTGGTGTATTCCGCAAATATGCCCGACTGTGAGGGTGGGCACAAGACGGCGTGAGTAGGTTAAACGTTGAGTTTTATAAGGGCACCACGGGGTGACCAGCCCCTCCCCACCCAGCCCCACCCCTCCCACCCCCCATCCAGCCCCACCCTCCCCACCCATTCCCTCCCCACCCTCTCCACCCAGCCCCTCCCCACCCTCCCCACCCAGCCCTTCCCCACCCTCCCCCCCCAGCCCCACCCTCTCCACCCAGCCCCTCCCCACCCAGCCCCTCCCTGCACGATAGACGGACGGACACAATAATCCCCTGTGGGCTGGTGTAACCAGGAGGTTCCTACCACAGTTTGGCGCCACCTATCGTAGAGTGCGGTCAAGTCACTACGGCTCTCTGCAGTGACTACAACGGCGCCGTGCCCGAGCCGCTTGCACGTTGCGAGACTCAGCGGTGAACAGGACACCCACACCCTGCGTGTCGGAACGGAAAAAGGGTTTAGTTGAAATGTCCCTGAATGTATCCCTTTGTATTCGGACGGACAACTACGGGGAATTCGAACTCGCGTGCTCTTTTTTACGCGACCGGTCGCAGGTCGCATGATGGGAGACGCGATGCCATGTCGGAATTAACGCTTTGAAGCCCTGCAATCGCGGCAGCCTTTTTTGTTGTTGCTTTCACGCCGTCGTGGTCCCATCGCCTGTGAACGTGCAGGTGTGCGTCCCGTGAGTAGAGCCCAGCAGGTTCACGTCGATGATATCGTCTTGCTCGATTTAAGAGCGGAAGCAGGTGGATTGCTTCACTTTGCTGGCAAATCACCCGATGATGCTGGTTGTTCTTCTTGGTTCTTTCGGTAAAGTCACGTAGAAGGGAAATAATAAAATAATATAATGTTTTTTTTTTCCTTCTACGTGACTTTACCGAAAGAACCAAGAAGATGAATCCCTGCAGTCACGAAAGCTTGAAATCGAAATTTGATGCTGGTTGTAATTACGAGTGAAAAGTCACGGTGCTCAAATTGTAAATGTTGTGGATTGACTCTCCAACACGCCGGTGGGCTGAAGTAGTAAACTAATTGGCGCCCCCTTTGCGTGACAATCCTTACTGGCCGTGTCGGCCGGTGGAAGGTCACGACACATTTACGCTTACGCGATCTTAACCCCAAAAAAAACCTTTGTCGTGAATAATATTTGGCCACGAAATCCCGCTACGCGTTCAACTGAGGAGCCCATCGTGTCGCTTCACCGTGCGCTCCGTGTTGTTTGTGTGTGCTTCTCGCCGCCGGAGGCCAAAATGTGCGCATCGCGTTTGTGTCTCGGTTTGGGGGAATGTGCCAAGAGCCCCAGGTTTAGTTTCCGGCCTCTGAAACGGAAGAGACGAAAATGAGCTTCCAATCTGGTGTCCTTGCACGCGCGTCCATGTTGATGTAAAAAAACAATATTGACAAATAGTAATCAATTATGTTAATGATTAGTCGCTCTACTGCTGGATGGAGGCCTCTGACACACCTTATGGGCCAGTTTGACCCTCCTCCTTCACCTGCCCCCACACCTCCGATGAGCACGATTGGCTACGTACGGTGCGAAAGAAGTGCAACATACATGCATATACGCATCATGGTCAGTGATGTGGGTCCGTGGAAGGGCAAGGGATCGAATCTGATTTTAACCGGGTGGCCCTCAGTCCAGGGGTGGAGTGACAAACGACGGCCCCGGTGTGTTGGAATGACGTCGCGTTTGGCATGCCGTGCGTGTGCGCGTGTGTGTGCGTGCGTGTGCGTGTGTGCGTGCGTGCGTGCGTGTGCGTGCGTGTGTGCGTGCGTGTGTGCGTGTGCGTGTGCGTGTGTGCGTGCGTGTGTGCGTGCGTGTGTGCGTGCGTGTGTGCGTGTGCGTGCGTGTGTGTGCGTGCGTGTGCGTGCGTGTGCGTGCGTGCTCCTCCCGCGTGCAGTGAAACCCACCGGTGACGCCGTAGACAACGGGCGGGGATCCTGCCAGGTGACGGGGCAGGCGTTCCTGCGGCAGCAGTTCCGAGCGCTCTTCATCAAACGCTTCCACTTCGCCAGGCGCAGCCGCAAGGGCTTCGTGGCTCAGGTCGGGTTTTTTAAAAAAAAAATCGCTCTCTCATCACCTCTGTCCGTTTTTGTCTGCCTGCCTGCCTGTCTGTAACGCGAGGTCACGATGACACTGGTAAAGATGACCCCCCCACCCGCTCGGCGTGAGCGGAAACTTTTGGTGTCAAGTTGCGTCGCCGTTAGGGATTTGCCCCCTCCGCCCCCCGCCCCCCCGATCTTAAAAAAAAACCCGCTACGTTCGTTAAAAGGGTCGCCCAGCAACCCGGAGACACGAACCGAATCGCAGCCGAAAGGCGTCTCCTCCCATGGCGTTGCCCGACCCGCCGTTGCCTCGTCCGGCCTCCTGCACCGTCGTCGTCGTCGTCGTCGCTGCTGACTAAATACTCTTAGTTCTTTCGGTAAAGTCACGTAGGTAAAAAATTAAATTAACATTAA
This sequence comes from Lampetra planeri, assembly GCF_965212315.1. Lineage (NCBI taxonomy): Eukaryota > Metazoa > Chordata > Hyperoartia > Petromyzontiformes > Petromyzontidae > Lampetra > Lampetra planeri. The sequence continues at coordinate 4,746,251 of NC_136152.1, read as the reverse complement.
TAAAAATAAAATAATAATAAATAATAATGAAACATTTTTATTAATTTCATTTTTTACCTACGTGACTTTACCGAAAGAACTAAGAGTATGAACCCTTGCAGTCACGAAAGCTTCAAATCTAGAATTGCTGACTAAATATTCGCCGAGTGCAAACGCTCGTTGCAGAGCGTCGCTCTAGAATCCGTGATTTTTTTTATTCTTCTTCATCCCCTCTGTCTCAAACCGGGAACAGAATAAAAAGTTTTAGGAAATGTCTATCTGAAAGTGGGACTCTACCCAGCCAAAAGGCGGACATTTTATAGTCCAAACTCATTGGCGGTTTTGTCAGAAGTGTTGGGCTCAGCGGAGTGTACTGCCCTACGAACCCGGCGACCCGAGTTCGATTCCCGCTCACGGCTAACACCGGTGACGATTATCAGAACCGGTCCTGGGCCTCCCCTAGGTCGACACAGCCTCAAATTAGTACCTGGTGTAGTGTGTAAACATCGCCACTAGGGAGACAAAGGCGGCCGGGTGTGGTGTTGGCCGCCCAACCCCTCGTGTGCCGTGCCGGCCTTCATAGGTGCTACTCGCTAACAGCACTTGCCTGTTAAAGGCTGAATGGAGGATCTTTGTCGTGCCAGTCATCTCAATCAAACCATGGCACCTGTGTCTATTCCGTATCCTGGCACAAGCGCCATGGTGACGTCTCCGCCACTGAGTGGTGAATAGCGGTTATTGTGGTGTGTGTATGCATGTGGTAAGCGGTAGTGCAGCAGTTAGCACCCTGCGCTGTGAACCCAGCGACCCGAGTTCGATACCCGCTCACGGTCAACACCAGCGACGAATATCTGAACTGGTCCTGGGCCTCCCCTAGGTCTACTCGGCCTCAAAATGAGTACCCGGTGCGCTGTGTAAACATCGCCAGGGGAGATGAAAGCGTCCGGGCGGGCGTGGTGGCTGGCCACCAGAGGTCGCAAACGGGTTTTGATTCCTTACCCGTACCTGTACCCGGCCGCACCAGGGTCGCAAATGGGTACCCATACCCGGCCAGGTACGGGTACCCGTTCCCTACCCGTACCCGTACCCTACCTGAAATGAGTGACAAACGGTTACTCACCAGTGACTCACGGCCTACCCGTACCCGTACCCGGCTGCACCAGGGTCGCAAACGGGTACCCGTACCCGTATCTGGCCGGGTACGGGTAGCTGGGTATCGGGTAGGGTACGGGTATCGGGTACCCGGTTGCGACCTCTGCTGGCCACCCACCCCCTCGTGTGCCGCGCCGGCCTTCATAGGCACCGCCGCTGACGCTCTCGAACCGCGCTCGCCCCAACAGTCCGTGAAGGCTGCGTGACGTCCTTTGCCCCTCGTGTCCGCAGATCGTTTTGCCGGCGGCCTTCGTGTGCCTCGCGCTCATCTTCAGCAGCGTCGTGCCTCCGTTTGCGGAGTACCCCAGCCTGGAGCTGCACCAGTGGCTCTACGGTGCACAGTTCACCTTCGTCAGGTGAGGCGGCCTCCGTGTGGCCCTCGCGTCCCCACTCCCCGTGCGCCCCGAGGGGGGGGGGGGGGGGGAGAGGGGCGGCCGTGACCACCACTGACGCTGAAAACACATTCCTCCTGCGGAGGGAGCTGGTAGGAACGTTGGGTTGCTCGGTCAATGGCCAGGGTCAACGTCGGCGTGGTGTATTCCGCAAATATGGCCGACTGTGAGGGCGGGCACAAGCCGGCGTGAGTAGGTTAAACGTTGAGTTTTATAAGGGCACCACGGGGTGACCAGCCCCTCCCCACCCAGCCCCACCCCTCCGACCCCCCACCCCGCCCCACCCTCCCCACCCTCCCCACCCAGCCCCTCCCTGCACGACGGACGGACACAATAATCCCCTGTGGGCTGGTGTAACCAGGAGGTTCCTACCAGTATCATCCCTTGCTTTGAGTCGCAGGTTCTTGTATGTATGGGTGTTGAACTTCTTTCGAACCGTACATAGCCAACTGTGATATGTATGCATGTTGAACTTCTTTCATACCGCACATATCCCACCGTGATAAGTATCCATGTTGAACTACTTACGCACCGTTACGTAGACAAATGTGTTAATCGAAGGTGCGGTGGGATTGACAATAAACTAAACACAAAAAGCAGTTCTAAAGAAATGAGTTTTCAATTGAGGTGTAAAAGTGCATCGCTCCAGTGGCTTCCTAATATCGGAAGGAAGAGCGTTCCAGACGTCATCGGAAGTGAATCGGAAGAAAAACAAATGACGCGCACGAACCTGTGATCGTACGTCATCGGCATGGGAAAGTGTTAAATGGTGTGATTTTAAACGGCGTGGTGGTCTTAAATTTGTTTGTTGCGTGTTTGTATTCATCTCTCCACGCCGGCTTGCCGTCGTTCCCCCCCCCCCACCCCCTGCATCGTCTCGTCCCAACCTCAGCAACGATGCCCCCGGCGAGAGCCACGTGAACGCCCTGGCACGCTCCCTGACGGAGTCTCCCGGGTTCGGCACCCGCTGCATGAACACCAACCCCATCCCGTGAGTGTGGCCGGCCAGCCGGCTGGAGCTGGCGACCTTTTCTGGGAGGCTCAGCAGGGACAACGTGGTGCTGGCCGTCTTAGCAGCGTGCCCACGCTGACCTCCTTAAAGCATAAATAACATTTGTCAATAACACTGTGGCCTTGCATAGACAAAGTATACGAGAGGGGACTGTCTGTGCAATGGGCCTTTGTCACAGCACGTGGCGAGATAGATTTTATTTTAATGATCAGTGCTCGCGCACTACTGCCAACGCACTACTCGCGCCACGCCCGAGTTCACTCGCGCGACGTGTAAATCGGATCCTTACTCCCCCCCCCACCGTGTAGCGATAGTCCAATTTTTTTCATAACGTGCCATTTTATTGAGGGGGACTGTGTGTTGTCTTGGTGTGGTCTGGGACTGTGTTTGTTGTTTTACTGCCTTGCCCAAGCTTGCATTTAGTGTTGAAAAATCTGACTTGTGTACTCGATCCATTTACATTTAGCGACTTGCTTATTTTTTTTTCTCTCTCCTCATTTTGCACTCCCTTTCCCGTCGTTTTGTCTCGTGTTTGTTGTTGTTACCTTCTGACCCCGTGCCCCTACCGGACATTTGTGATGATGAAATAGCTTCATAGCTCATCGGATTCCTCCCCCAACAAATATTCTGATTCTGTGTACACACAGAGAGCTTCACTGCCCCTGCACTGCCCCTCTCTCTGAGTTCAAAACCTCGTAAAAAGTTTTTTTAAAAAGTAAAAAAAAAATCTTCTTGGTTCTTTCGGTGAAGTCACTTAGAAGGAAAATAATAAAATTTAAACATAATAAAATACAATTCTCACGACGTTTCGGCCACAACGCAAGCAGCCGCCCTCAGGTGAAGAACAGGTCTGTCAGAAAGACAGCGTCTGAATGAACACCACCAGGCTTGGCAGCGTATATTTAAGCTGGGTTAGAGGAGGAGGACGCCTTGACAAAGGAATTTGCATATCAACAGATATGCAAATTGTTCATTTAGACGCTGTCTTTCCGACAGACCTGTTCTCCACCTGAGGACGGCTGCTTGCGTTGTGGCCGAAACATCGTGAGAATTGCATTTTATTGTTTTATTTTTATTATTTTATTATTTCCCTTCTGCGTGACTTTACCGAAAGAACCAAGCAGATGAATCCCTGCAGTCACGAAAGCTTTAAATAAAAAAAAAACTTTTATCAAAAACTGCCACTCTCCGTGCGCCCCCCCCCCCCCCACCCTCGGCAGCTCGTACCCATGCCCAGGCGGCGGGAGCCCGGACTGGACTCAGCCGGCCATGAGTGCCGAGGCCTCCAGCATCCTGCAGAGCGGCAACTGGAGCATGGGCAACCCGTCGCCCGCGTGCCAGTGCAGCACCCAGAAGCACCGCGTCATGTTCCCCGATTGCCCCGAGGGGGCGGGTGGTGCCCCCCCCATGCAGGTGATTCGCGGCGGCCTCTTCCCCGTTTATTATTATTAATATTATTCTAGATTTGAAGCTTTCGTGACTGCAAGGATTCATATTCGTAGGTTTTTTCGGTAAAGTCACGTAGGTAAAAAATTTAAATTAATAAAATAAAAATAAAATAAAAATCACGACGTTTCGGAGGCAACACAAGCTTCCGTCTTCAGGTGGAACCGTCACAGCACGATAGCTGTATCAAGTAAGAGAGAAATTCCAAGAACACAGTATTTGTATATAATATTCAGGGCCTACCTTGGCTCCTCCCTCCCTCAACCAGTATATATACAAATACTGTGTTCTTGGACTTTCTCTCACTTGATACAGCTGTCGTGCTGTGACGGTTCCACCTGAAGACGGAAGCTTGTGTTGCCTCCGAAACGTCGTGATTTTTATTTTATTTTACTTTTATTAATTGTAATTTTTTACCTACGTGACTTTACCGAAAAAACCTAAGAATATTATTATTCGTTTAATGTGAACATTTTTATTATTTTGCCCTCGCTGGTGCATCTGGGCTGCCCCCCGCGTGGTCATTTCCCTCCCCCCACCCTCCCCCCCCACTGGACGTTTCTCGTTGCTGAGCCGGAAGAAGCCGAACCGGGCCTGCACGCCGGGCCTGGCCGGACGGCGTTTGTTGTTTGTCTTGTTTTCACGGACGGTGTTCGTTCAAACGCGGGAGGTTTTGTCAGTCGCTCTGCGGGAGATCCGAACGGATTTCCGCGCTCGCGCGCACGAATCGCTGTCACTGGAAGGTGGGCCGAGCATCCCGCTGTGGAACCTTCCGGCAAAATAAAAAGGCGTTGGGACATTAAAGTCTGACTTGGGCAGCAAATGGAGAAATTTCGTTGTGATTGATAATATCCATCTGGGGGGGGATGGCTTAGTTTTATTTGTTTGCGTTGGTGAATTGTTCACCTTTCCTGGCACTTTGCTCTCCTATCGTGTTTTTGTACCGTTTGTTTGTATAACGTTCTTCGGATTCCTCCAGTATAAAGAAATATTCAGATTCTGAATAATACAAAATATATATTCCTCATCATCGTAACGCAACGCCAGCAGCAACAATCGGGGATACGATAAAAAGCAGAAGAGGAGAGAGCGGATTCCTAGCGTGTCCTGCGTCCTTGCCATTTCAGAGACTGCAAAACAACACGGACACCCTGCAGAACCTGACGGCAGTCAACATCACCGACCACATCCTGAAAACGCTGCCGAAATACTACAAAACCAGGTGCTGTGGAACGCGTGCCCACACAAAAGAATACAAAGATCCCCCGTGTAGCCTTAACAGACTGTGGGGGCAAGTGCTGTTAGCGAGCACCTATGAAGGCCGGCACGGCACACCAAGAGGGTGTGTGGCCAGCACCACGCCGGACCGCCTTTGTCTCTCTAGTGGCGATGTTTTTACACACCGCACCAGGTACTCATTTGAGGCTGAGTCGACCTAGGTGCGACCCAATGACCGGTTGAAATAATCATCACTGGTGTTGGCCGTGAGCGGGAAGCTGGGTTCGTAGCGCAGCGCGCTAACCGCTACACTACCGCTCCCCGCATGCACGCACGCACACACACACACGTTGGCACACACACACACGTTGGCACACACACACACGTTGGCACACACACACGCGTGCGTGCACGTGCAGATATGCACCTGGGGTGATTTATGCGGTCCGAAAATATTTACACGTTTTTTATTAATTGAAAATGTAAATCTTTTAGTTTTTTTATTTATCTCTAAGCATTCTCTGTGTCCGTAGAGAGGGAGACAAATCGCAAGTGATGTCCTCGGGACCGACTGGCAAAAATGTTGTGGTTTAAAGGTCTTAAAAAAAAAACACGCTTTGACAGTTAAGAAAGCGGAGTTTGCTTGAGCAGAACTCGTCACGAGATGGAATGATGACCAAGAATCTTCCGCGTCAATCGAAAACCAAATTTTACGCGATGAGGTTTTATTTTTTTTCGTTTATTGTTGACCAACCTGACACCATCGACTCACCGCGGTTTGCAAGAGGTCGTGGGTTCGATCCTGACCCCTGACGCCTGCTGTATATTTGGAGTTTGCGCGTCTCTCTCCCCGTGGTCGTGTGGATTTTTCTCCGGGTCCTCCGGTTTTTCCCTCCACGTTTAGAATGAACAACACGCGTTTACATTATTTGGCTGCTATACATTTCCACATGATAAACCACTTCTTTGAGCTATCATTTGTGGCCAGGTCGCTTCTGAAAAAGAGCTATAAGGCTCAGTGGGCCTCACCTGGTGAAATTAAAATAGTTAGTTTTTTGGCCAAACTAAGTGCAAAACCGACTATAGCAATGGGTTATTTCGTGCATTCATCGGTGACCAGGCTGAGACCATTCAACTCCTCCACACTTAAATTTCGATTTAAAGCTTTCGTGACTGCAGGGATTCATCTTCTTGGTTCTTTCGGTAAAGTCACGTAGAAGGGAAGTAATAAAATAAAATAATAAAAATAAAACATAATAAAATAATTCTCACGACGTTTCGGCCACAACGCAAGCAGCCGTCCTCAGGTGAAACAGGTCTGTCGACAAGACCTGTTTCTTCACAGACCTGTTTCTTCACCTGAAGACGGCTGCTTGCATTGTGGCCGAAACGTCGTGAGAATTATTTTATTATGTTTTATTTTTATTATTTTATTACTTCCCTTCTACGTGACTTTACCGAAAGAACCAAGAAGATCCTCCACACTTGAGAGGCCAGTTCATCTACAAGCGACTGACGGATTAAAACCCAGGATCTCGGTGGTGCCGTCTCTGTGTCTCTGACCCCCATCGGTAGCCCCGGTGGGGGTGGGGGCGGTGTTGATTGTAACGAACAGCTGTCCCACCCCCCCCCCCCCCCCGTGTGCCGCAGACACGGCGGGATTTCTGTCGGAGACAAGAACGGCATCGTTCGGATGACGGCCACCGACCAGTCGCTCCTCCTCGCACGCTTCGGCAAGATGTTCAACTTGAGCGTGGTGCGTGCACCTCTCCCACCGCTCGCTATCTCGCTCTCTCGCTCTTGTGTGGGTTGCGCATCCAGGTCAAGGTTGAGAGGTCATCTCGGCCAATGCCGTTGATGCCACCGGCACTTTTCCTTCGCTGCCTTGGGTGCGTGTTGATACGTGTCTCTGTGTGTGTGTGCGCACCGGTGCCGGCCTTCATAGGTGCTGCTCGCCAACAGGATTTGCCCCAACAGTCTGTTAAGGCTACACGGGGGAGGATCTTTTGTCATTGTTGCGGCGGTGAGCGGTGGCGTTGTGGTTGGCGCGCTTGCGAGTTCGATTTCCCGCTCGCGGCCAACATCGCCGACGAATATCTGAACCGACGCTGGGCCTCCCCTAGGTCGACTCAGCTGTATATGAACACCTGGTATGGTGTGTAAACATCAGCACTGGCGGAGGCAAAGGCGGCGGGGCATTGCCCCAACAGTCTGTTGTCTTGTATGCGGATGTCGCAACTCGGTGGCGAACGGCGGCTGTCGTTGTGATTGTTGTGTGGAGGTGTGCGCCACATTTAGAAGATTGGCGAGTTGTGGTTCACCACCACCACCGCAACCACCACCGCAACCACCGTCACTTGACTATCATCATCACCATCACCGTCATCATCGTTGTCGTCAATGAACGTGGAATGTGTCTTGTGCAGCCGACCGTGGGCTCGTCAGGAGTGACAATCGAAGACTTCATTGGGACACGGAACAACCTGAAGGTACCGACACCGCCGCCGTCACCGTTCACGTGAACGGCACCGAATTACTGTTCACGCCTTAAGGGAGCGTACTGCAGTAGCAATGATAACACTGGAATCTCTGGGCATTATAAAAGCACGCGTTGGAGGAGAGCAGACTGTACGTGTTACCAGTTAGGTTAATAATATTTTATAACATGCGGTGCGGAGAGGAGGGGGGGCGGGGCGGGGGGGGCGGCACGTTACCGTGGCGTTTGAGCGCCCGCGACCCGTGTCCGCCCACAGGTCTGGTTCAACAGCAAGGCCTTCCACGCCCCTGGGGCCTTCACGAGCGTCGCGAGCAACGCCGTGCTGCGCGCGGGCCTTCCCGCGGGGGCCGACCCCTCGGACTACGGCATCACGGCCTTCAACCACCCGCTGAACCTCACCAAGGAGCAGCTCACGGACGTCATCGCGTGAGCACCCGCAGCGTTTGCGCCGCTGTTCTTGACGACATTACGCTCGCCGCACTCCACGATAGCCGGCGCCGACACTGCGCCGCGCGCCTTTCCCGCACGGCCTTTTACTTCCGATTCCGTTCGGGATGGATTTTTTTATTCCGTTCCGACGACATGCCGCGTCCGTCTCCTTCGGCAGGAGGTCGTCGGGGATCGACGTGGTGGTGGCCATCTGCGTGATCTTCGCCATGTCCTTCGTGCCGGCGAGCTTCGTGCTCTTCCTCATCCAGGAGCGCGTGAGCAAGGCCAAGCACCTGCAGTTCGTGAGCGGAGTCAACCCGGCCGTCTACTGGATCTGCAACTTCGTCTGGGATATGGTGAGGGGTGGGTGGGTGGAGGGTGGAGGGCATTGGGGGGTGGGGACGCGGGGGGGTGATTTTGATGAGAGTGGCAGCGAGGTGACGTAAGGGGGCAGCACTAATTTACTTGGAGAATGCTGTTACACGTGACCGTCACACATTGAGAGCCCCAGATAAGTTACACGTGAGGTGGACGTCAGCCCAACGTAGCCACAGAGCCGCGTGACAACCGGTCCGTGCCCGGCACGCCCTGACGGACTTCACAGCCGGAGATGGCGGTGCGCCATTGGCCTCATGCTCCCTGCATTCACACAGCGGGGCTCTCGCGCAGTCGTACCGTGTCCCATCCATGTCCAGGAGCGGCACACACACCGTGCCCTGGTGACAACGGGAGCGGCACACACACCCTGCCCTGGTGACACCAGGAGCGGCACACACACCCTGCCCTGGTGACACCAGGAGCGGCACACACACCCTGTCCTGGTCACACCGGGAGCGGCACACACACCCTGCCCTGGTCACACTGGGAGCGGCACACACACCCTGCCCTGGTCACACCAGGAGTGGCACACACACCCTGTCCTGGTGACACCGGGGGCGGCACACACACCCTGCCCTGGTCACACCGGGAGTGGCACACACACCCTGTCCTGGTCACACCAGGAGCGACACACACACCCTGTCCTGGTCACACCAGGAGCGGCACACACACCCTGCCCTGGTCACACCAGGAGTGGCACACACACCCTGCCCTGGTCACACCGGGAGCAGCACACACACCCTGCCCTGGTCACACCGGGAGCGGCACACACACCCTGTCCTGGTCACACCGGGAGCGGCACACACACCCTGCCCTGGTCACACTGGGAGCGGCACACACACCCTGCCCTGGTCACACCAGGAGTGGCACACACACCCTGTCCTGGTGACACCGGGGGCGGCACACACACCCTGCCCTGGTCACACCGGGAGTGGCACACACACCCTGTCCTGGTCACACCAGGAGCGACACACACACCCTGTCCTGGTCACACCAGGAGCGGCACACACACCCTGCCCTGGTCACACCAGGAGTGGCACACACACCCTGCCCTGGTCACACCGGGAGCAGCACACACACCCTGCCCTGGTCACACCGGGAGCGGCACACACACCCTGTCCTGGTCACACCGGGAGCGGTTCAACTGAACCCAGGCAGCACGAATGTCACGGTGACACTCAGGAGGGCGGCGGTGGTGGTGAGACAGGGGAGGCGGCGGTGGTGGTACTAATGTAGCGACAGCGCTCGTGAGGCGGGGGGGGTGAGCGATACTCATGAGAAGTTCAGCACTCGTGTCGCGGGATGTGACCGCTCTGAGAGTAACGTGACGGGGGGGGGGCTGGGGCGGGGGGGGGGCTGGGGCACG
>NC_136152.1:2087771-2269855 GCF_965212315.1 Lampetra planeri | reverse complement strand
TTTAAAGTTGCGCATTTTGATGTGACGTCACATTTCTCAAACCCCCCCCCCCCGTCACAAATGTCTGAACCCCCCCCCGGTGCGTGACGTCATTTATGGACGACCCCAAAGAGCGCCGCTTCCTACACAAGCTCTCCCCGCATCTCGCACAGGCACCAAGCTTGGCCTCTGCTCCCACAGCACCGTGGGCTCGCTCACATTCAACTTGTACCGCGTGAGCACGGGGCAAAGACTTGGCAAAGGGACTTGGTAAGAACCGACGAATTTAATGTCGCCTCCGACGATCGCTGGCATTTTGAAATCGGTGCGTTGTTTAAAAACCGAGACTTGTGCAAATACATATGCCCCGCCGTTCACATTCGGTACAGCAGGGCGTGAGTTTCCACGAGGCCCACCACCACCACCGCGAAGAGGTCACAAACAAACCCTTGTTCCACCACTGTAGCAAGCAAGCACCCGCACAGCACTAATCGGACACTTGGAGGTGAATATATTTTCCTTGGCATCAACACTGTTTTCACTTGAGAGCGCACTTCCGTTAGTGCCACGGACTCCCTGAGCGGACCTACGGTTCGCTCTGTAAAACCGCGACACGTCCGTGACCGTGCGATTCAGTGGGTCTCTGGAAAGTCGTCGAGTTTCTGCGCGAGTCTATGGGCCGATGCGTACATCAATGCTTCTCTGCGCAAGTCGACAACTCCGTGATTTAACGGTTTTCTTAAAGTCTACGGGTCACTGTGTCATTTGCAAGCATCTGCATGTAAGTCTATGGGTCACCGTGTGAGTCGATGGGTCACACCGTGTAAAGCCCACGTGTCTCTGCACGTTGATGGCGCTCTTATATTGCCTGTGTGGAAGCAAGCGCATCCCCTTACCCCGCTGCACACAATGCGGAGATGCTTGCCGACTGGAACGCGATGATAGAAATCCGCATCGTCATTACAATCACCCTGTGCAACACCTCGAGATACGCATCCGCGGGGCAAGCGATAGTGACCGAAACCGACTTCTCTTCAGCTCAACAGCCGTAACGTGAAAAAAAAAAACACAACTCGGTACTCGCAACATCGCGCGCCTTCCCATACCCGACAACACCACCGATATTCCCTCCACCACTAAACATAAAAAATGCTATTTATTTACAAACACAGTAACCGTTATAAAATAACGTCATAGAAAGCCAACGTGCCATTTGCAAAAGGTGCAGATGGCACACAGTAGTCGTGAAATGACGCCGCCGTACGCGCGAGTACAAGGGAGTGTAAGTGTTCGAGTCCGATGCCAAGCTAAGCGAGTCCTGTAGCCGTCTCCACTGGCACATCCGATCCGAGCCATCGGTGCACCTTGCTCCACGCGCCGACCTAACGAGACATCCGAATCTGACTCGGGCCCCAAGCAGGGGCAGGGATAATGGAGTGTCGTCGGTTGCGCGTGATCTCAGTCCGTAACACTGCGTGGACACAGCTTCACCGCGTCATCAGACTAGTTCGTTGTGCATTCCGTCAGCGGCACGGCTCGGCTCCTGCAGTGGAAAAACACGGGCGGACTGCCAAATCGCTGCGCGCCGGCCCCGGCACGGCCCGGATGTGGCAGTGGGGAGGGTAGAAAAAAAGGTACTTGTGGGTACTTGTGATTCTGATGCGCGTCTCAACCTCCTCGCGAACCTCGTCACAAAGACGTCGACCTTCATCGACGGATCACCGTCATCTCCGCCGGGGGTCGGCGAAACCGCCCCCCGCTCCTTTTCCGCCGCGCCGTCTTGGGCGAGGACGCGGTCGCACTCGGAGGCTTCATAAAAAGGCATCGTTGTGGTCATAAATAAGAGAGTTAACGCCGCTTCGCGGGAGGCCGACGGCGGCGGTCGATACGCAGGAATGCGGAAGTTCCACCGGCAGCTTTGGGTTCGCTATCCGAGCAGCGGCCCCACGGAATCCACTGGCAGGTTTGAGACGGCTCGATCCGCACGAGAGCGCGTCCCCCGCGCGACGCGCCAGAGCGCCGCCGGGCTGCGCGTGCCGGAAATACGGAGGCGGTGAAATTGTTTCAAAGTTCTCCAACCGACACGTTTGCTGATGCAGGCCGGAGCGTCCATTTAGAGCTGGGATGACTATTCGACAAAGACGACTAAATCGGCTACTTTTCAATCGCCTGGAGCCGCCTTTAAAAACGGCGACCGCCGCCGAATTCTGCCCCGTGAAGGCAGGAAACCCCCCACAAAGCCACGCCCCCAGCGTGACGCGATTGACGGTATTGATGGCAACGCCGATGATGTCACCAAGTCCCCGTGCATCACCTCGCGACCAGCGGCACACACGGAGAGCAGAGGCGAGGACTTTCATTTCTTCCAACTACTTTTACGCTATCCGAGTGAGAGAGCCGACGATCGGTAGAGCAATCGATTACTCAAACGGACAGTCCAACACCGAGCGAGGTTGCCACCTGTAGCGGGTTTCCCAGTATGGTCATCAATTCGGTGGGAAACCCGTGAGTCTTCCCGTTATATTACAAGTCCCGTCCCGGTCTTTTGTCAGTTGCGTAATAACAACGTCGCGAAACAAACAGTCGCATTCGTGATACAACGCGGTTACGAGCACCTCTCTCCTCTTCCGACACCGAGATTTTCCCCTTCCCTCGCTATGTCCTCAAGTGCCGACCCACGGCTTTACGTCCGCCCGTCCGTCGCTCGTCCTCCGTGCGTTTGTCTCGTTGAACGCGGCTCGTCGCGCGAGCACCGCACGCGCTAGAAATCGGAAGAAACGTTTTTGTTGTTGTTGTTGTTGTTGTTGTCGAAGTTCGCTGCGTCCTGTTTGTCCGTCGGTTGCTGGAGGGGGGGGTTGTTGGGGGGGTGGGGCGCGAGTCCTGGGGGGCGCTAGTTGGGGAGCCCGATGTCCACGTAGATCTCGGTGTAGAGCTTGTACATGGTGACGGAGATGAGCCGGTACTTGAGGCTATTGAGTCCGTCGCGGTCCATGTCCACACGCGTCCGGGCGTAGAGGTCGTAGCTGCGCAGAGACGTGGGGGGACGAGGAAGAGGAGGATGGGAAAGAAAGGGAGGCGACATCGGTAAAACATCTAAGGGGTTAAGCTGCGTTGAACGCACCAAACCGGGTGGTCGCAAGCGACACGTCGGGTATCCGACCGCGAAATGCGGCTGCGAGAGAGTTGTTCTTCAACTCCCCGCCACACGAGCCAAAACAATCGATCATCGCGTCCCAACGCCTGTGTGCGCGCGGACAATCTACTTATTTGGCTAAATCGTGTGGTGACCCAACGCAAACAAATCTACTATGAATGAAAAAAAGATCTTGTTTTTTTGGGATTATAACAAAGTAAAGAAACGAGCGATCACGTCGGAAAACTGAGCTTGAGAAAACATTTACATTTACACAAAGAGAAAGCATTGTGTGCACTGGGGGGAACAGGTGAGGTTGGGTAACGCGAGATGATACATCAGCTGCCACGCAGAGTTATCGTTCGAATATTGCTCAATGCATTTCAGGAGTGGAGTACAGCAAGCCTATGATTTAATTGGGGTTGCGGTGTGCTTGCACAAAACAAACAAGAAATTGAGGATGTACTTTACGGTATTATGGCGCGGGTCCAATGGACACACAGCGCACAGGCCAGCCACGGAAACGGAAGGCGCTGGTCCCTCGTGCGTCGAGGGACCAGCGAACTCGTGCCCACGTGAACACGAGCAATACAAACCAGATGACACATTCTCCACACGCCACCAGCCGCATTCTGATGCAGCTCACCGATCACTGCGCCGTCGTCTCCACGGCCGCAGGGACTCGCCCCTTATCCAGTTAGCACTGGGTTTTATCAGCGAGTCTTGGAAACAATTTGATCAGTGTGGCCACTTTGTCTCAGGCGAGTCGCAAATAGCAACTTTACTTAAAAGTTTTGTTCACATTGGATTATCGTGATCCCACACGACGCACACACACACACAGAGACAACCCTCTGAGCAACGTGGCCAGTTGTCAACATTGTGTGTCCTTCAAGGCACCACAACTGTGGACTCAAGTTTCGTTCGTATTGCTACAAGAGTTAACGTGACCTCACAATACATAGAGAGAGAGAGACACACGGACAGAGCTGATGCAATCGCGCTTTCAACGTCAGCCAGAAAGCTCCAACGACATTTGGCAAAACGGCCGGTGCAATTACCGTTGTGCCTATTATGTTATACGACGTATCGTAGCATCATCGTATCTCGTGGCAATCCCGGGGATTAAATTTCATTGAAAGTCCTCCGGCTGTCTCGGGGAGACCGGGGGAATGGGGGGACTGGGGGGATAGAGGTTGGGAGGATAGGGGGGCGAGGGGAGGCGGGATGGGGGGGACGAGAAACGTACTTTTTGGCGTTAACTTCGTTGCCCTTGTCTCGATCGTGCCGGATCATCTTGGTGCGCGCAATTTGCGGTGGCGGCCTCTCCACATTCAGGCCCTTGAATATCACCCTGCAGGATACGCACGGCCGCGGCACAAACGTTGGCATTCTCGCGTGCCTCGTCCTTCTCAAACGAACATCACCACGCCGCGTTTCATCCCGGTCGCGCGGTCGGCCTCGTGCCGCGAGAGGGCAGGCGGCGACCAATTAAATCTCCCACAGGCGCGATTTACCGCCAAGCGGGCCGACACCGCCGACTCGCCAAGTGTCGGAGAACGACCCGCTGAAGTGAATATCACAGAACTGCCTCCAGAAACCCTTCGAGTGGCCTCTGCTCTGCTCAGCAGGGGGCAGCACTCTCCGACCCGCGCTACCACATGAGAGCACGCCGGTCCCCTCTCGACAGTCGAACAACGATTTTTGACTTTGATAATCGAGATGAAATTTTAGCCAAATTAAGTGCAGAACCAAAGCTGAGTGCGATGGGTTATCCTTCGCGCAGCCGCTGGTGCCTGCGTCGACTGAAGCCCGAGCAATCCGGCCAGCTCTCCCAGGGCTCCCCACGTATAGATGTGGAGACAGAGGGAGCAGATCGGTATCTCGCTCGGCAATGCGGGTGCGGGTCCCATACATTGGTTCAGGGCTGTGTGATCATCGCGGGCGAGGGGGGACTGCCCCATTCCAGTTTGGACAGGACAAAATGTTTTCCCGACATCGTAAAATCTCAAGGGCGTTCAAAGAGATGTACGACTCCACGAGGCTTCGACGGATAAAAGAAGCGCGTGTATGGAAGGCGGTTTTGTCAAGCCACTGTTGAATGAGGGCCTCCCCGCGCGGGTCGTTGGTTCTATTTGACCATGCTTCACTACGCTGATGACAACGACGACGACGCGTTAGACGCGTAGACTTTAGTCCGAGTTGTCATATGGGCGGTAATGACAGGCAACGATTAGCTGCATTTTAAATCGTAAATGAAACATGAATCGCATAAGACGTTTACGTGTCTATCCTTCCCCGTGATGCGCAACTGCCCACGTGTGCAGACAGCACGGGCCTCCCTCTTGTGCGTGTGTCATGGGTCTCCCCCTTGTGCGTGCGCCGTGGGTCTCCCCGCCGTGCGTAGTGGGCCCTCGCTCACCGCTTGTAGAGGTCGTCGTCCTCCGTGCCCCAGCCCCAGTAGTTGTTGGAAAAGCCGTTGATGGCCTCAAAGTGCTTGATGCGCATGGAGACCACGCCGCCAAAGTACGTTTCGTACGGCAAGCTGCGGCACAACAGCAACATCGGCAGCGAAAGTTTTTTTTGTTCCTTTCATGGTTGCAGAGCACAGGCCTGATTGCCCAATACGCCGTGCGGCCAGCAACAAATGGCACTCGTGAAGGTTGCAGTGAAGTAGATAAGCATTTATGTAAACGGAGTAAGGTTATTGTAAGAACTTTAGAAGAGAGACGATAGCGAGACTTGCAATGTGGCGAATGAGTGAATAGGCAAGCGAGAGAGTGAGTGGGTGGTTGGTTGAGCGAGCGAGCGAGTCAGTGTGTTGTTGTGGCCCGTGGTTGATCAGAGTGTGGGGGTAGTGTGTGTGGGGGGGGGGGGCGGCCCCTCACTGGAAGTTGAACTTGTCCATGGCGCTGGCGATGTGGCGCGGCTGCTCGCCGCAAGCGTAGGTGTTGCGGTCGTCCATGGGGACGATGTCGATGTCGCTGAACACGATGCAGTCCCACGGGTAGATGGCGAGCGCCTCCCGCGTGCCCACGTTGAGCAGCTTGGCGCGGTTGAAGGTGGCGTCTCCTGCCTGGCGGCAACGACGGGCAACGGTGGGCGGCAAGCGGACAGCGTCAACGACGGCCAAGTGGAGGGTCAATATAACGAATGTAATCGATTCCAGCCGTTGCTAACCCATCGACGGATCGAGGCCTCGCCACGCCGTGTCGCTCACGGGGATTCGAGCGCGGGTTGGCGAGGCGTGGGAAGGGGCCTGGTTTGATGTCAAGCGCCACGTTGGCCGTGACCGAGAGAAAAAACTCGAGCTTCTAGGTTCGTAGCGCAGCGCGCGAACCGCTACGCTACCGCTCAAGTACCAACAAAAACAAATATCCCTCGTACAGCCTTAACAGACTGTTGGGGCAAGTGCTGTTATAGCGAGCACCTATGAAGGCCTACCAGCACACACACACACACACGAGTGCGTCGAATGTGAGAAGACGCCACCCTCCACCACCACCACCGTCGCCGCCGCTGACCTGGTGCACGATGAACACCCCGTAGTCCATCTGCTGGCGCCGCAGGATGGGGTGCATGTAGTAGAGCCAGTAGAGCAGGTGCTCCGTGCGCTTGCGGTACGGAATGATGATGGCGACGCGCTGGCGGGGGGTGCAATCCTTGGGGTGGTAGCGGCCCCCCAGCGTCACCTCTTCGTTCTGCTCCGCCACCAACTCCATCGACACCGTGTCGGTGAACTCGATGCGCAGAGGCCCCACTGCTCGCGCGCAACGGACGACGGGGGGCGGCGGGAAATCATCGTCACGCGTCGGCGCCGCCGTCGTTGAAGCACCGCGAATTTATAAGACGGATTCAGCGTTCATGTTTGAGGCTAGGCAACGTAACGATCTGGGCAAAATGTTTGTGTCGTGTAACCCTCCACCACCCGACAGCCCGATAAAAATCAAACCGGCACGCGCGCGAGCGTCGAACGCGGCAATTTGTTATCGGTTCAACTGTGAATGCGACGCCGAAAGGCGATCTATTGGAAATAATTAAATTCTATCTTCATCCATGATAAACAAATCGGTTTAGCCATTTGAATTGGTCGCTGTAAGGTGCTCATTGACCGATCGTCGATCCCCCCCCGTTCGACCGGCGAGCACGGGAGTGGCTGGCGAATTCAACTGGGGTTTTTGAAGGGTCAACGGCCGAGAGAAGCTTCATCAAGAGAGGAGTCTTGGAGAGAATACAAGGGACGACGGGCGAGGAGAGCCCGAGGTCCGGCGAAGACCTCGCTCTAGGTGAAGGCTGGCGCCTGCGTGCCGTGAACAAACCGGACCTTCAGCAAGCACAGACAAACGTGCGTGCGTGCGTGCGCTGGACCGCTCGCCTTGCACGCGCACAGCATGCCGCCAGCGGACACGGTCAACGTAACGAGCACCACGGCAGCGTTCGTGCGGGCGGCACCTACCCAGGTCCCTTGACATCTCCGGGCACTCCTGGGGTCCTTCCGGAGCTTTGGTCACGACGACCTTCGTGACGTTCTTCTCTGCGTGCCGATCCTCTGCCTTGTGCAACGTGGTGTCGTTGTCCCAAAATTTCTTCAAATCCTCCTTTGCCTGCTCCGAGTTGTCTGCTCAGACAGGCAAAGACAAAGATTACCACCCCCCCTACTTAACACCGCTGGGGACGGTGTTGCTAGCGAGCACCTATGGTGAAGTCCAGCATGGCCTACACATGTGGGGGTGGTGTGGCGAGCCGGACTGATGTTCTGATGTTAGCCGCGGTCAAGGAAAAGAGCTCTGGTCGCCGGGTTTGTAGTGCAGCACACCGACCACGACGCCACAGCTCCCCCATATAATTATGCGCGCACACAGGCAAATTCATCCGTTAACATGACTCCCTGCACAAATCGGCAATCATGAGCACGCTTTAAGCCTCCAGCGTGTGAATTTTAAGCAAATTTCTGATCCATTTAATTGATTAATACAGCCGATAAAGGGTACACTAATCGAATACTTAACGTATAAAGAAATGCATTCTCAGGCAATAAAACGCCATTAGCCAACTCAAGCGTTGCAAAAGCACTCCATCCACGCATTTGCTCATGTCTCCGTTTATTCAATGTAGTCACATTAACCCCGGGCCACCTCCGCCAATGGCCTAGCCCACGTTAACACATTCCATCGTGCGTTTTACAAATGTGTATAATCCGTCGGCAATCCGTTCGGGTTCAAGTGCGATTCGCGGCCTTTGAAAGTTTGCAGGCCCCGCACGTCGCGTGCTGTTTTGCCCCGGAGACTCGCCGTTGCGCTTGTGAACGCGTTGGCAGACGAGCGTTTGCGCAGAGTTAATGCCGTCCTCTCGGCGTGTGCGACGACTTCATGCAGCGTCAGTGCCGACCGACCTATTCACCAGCGCACGCGTTGAGTCTTTGTTGAAATATTCATCAACATTTATTTTTCATTCATATCGATGTATTTCTGCCTGCCCCGGCCAGGTGGCGGTTCAGCCGCAGGGCGAGTGGCTCCCAACGGGGAGGTTGCGAGTTCAGATCCTGGTCGTGTAGGGTGGTTGACTCGGCCCATCATCCCTGCTGGGTTGATAAAATAAACACCACTTTGGGGGCAAGTCAACTGTGGTCCTCCTATGGCTAGACTCACCCACCCCCCCCCACCAGAGGAATGTGGTATGTCCACCAACGTGTGCTCTAGCCAAGAGCCGGTGCGCACCAGTCTATCGACATCGCCGCGGCGTTAACGCAGAAAGGAAGTCAGGGCTCACGATACACGCCGGGGTTTTCCAGGAGCGGAGCGGCGGCACAGCGGTTGTGCGCGTTGCGCAATTATTGCCGAGACCGCCAACTCACCACGCGGCACCCGACAGCCGGCCGGAGGAGTCTCAGCGGCGCCCGCTCAAAGTCTCAGACCTCTGAGACACACGGACCACATCCGGGTGATCTTTGGGCATCAAATCACCACTACCAGATTCCAACTCATCCCACCCCTCCTCCTCCCCCGAACCCCCCTCCACCTCATCGTACCGACACAGGAAGAAAAAGAGACCGGCAGAGTACTTTACCTGACTCCAGGCTGCGGTTTTCTCTCTCCCCAAGAAGGGCCCTCACTGAGACACACAAGGAAAACGCAATGAGTTAACGCAAGGCAAAGGCTCCCGCTTAGCATTATAATGCCCACGGCACGCACGAGCTGTTTGGGCCAAGTGCTTGTCAGCGAGCGCCAACGAAAGTGGGCACGGCGCACGAGGAGGTGGAGTGACCACGGCACCCTGCCCAGCTGCCTCGGTCTCACCAATGCTGATGTTTTATGGGTTTATTTGTCACTCTGTGGGCCTGTGCGTGAAACTAAGGTATCTTTGTAACCATGTAAGACTTGGGATCGCTGTGCGAGTCACTGTGATAGGCCAACCCGGTTGTACAAAGCCAGATATTTACACATATACTAGGAATACAATGACAACAATTTCAACTAAGGTGCCATCGTAGAGTATACTCTCGCTCTCGGAGAGAGAGAGAGCTACTCAGAGGCGTGATGTAGCAGCCAGGCGGTGCGCTGGCACCAACGCTTTCCCAAGCTCTGCAGTCCTCTACATGTTAAGAAGTTTTCCGGCCAATTATTGAGTTGTTTAAACTTGTGGGAGGAAACTAGAGCATGTGGAGAACACCCGCGTGTACGAGAGGAACAATGTTCTATTATGAAGGGACAGAAATTTGCCGTCATATTAAAACACTCTGTAGGAAACGGATTAACGAGCGAGTCACAGGACACATTTTTGTGACTTTTCAGGCGAGCAAAGGCACCGTCAAGATCCAGAGAGAGCGGATCCAGCACAAAGAGGAGAATGTGTGTGGATGTTTCACTCCGAACGTATTGCAAACGCTTTCAAACAAACGTCATATCTTCAAAAGCACACAAATCGGCTAGTTTACCATGCAGGGTTCTGATAAGCACCCACCATTCGTCTATGATTCTACGAAGGCCTCTTCACACACCGTGTTGCCCGCAAGCATACTTTTGACCGTACATCACCGCATTGGTCAACACGGCTTGGTGAAGATTAGTCGATTACTCGAGACGGAAACTCGTCGCTACGCAGGCACTTAACTTTCGATTTAAAGCTTTCGTGACTGCAGGGATTCATCTTCTTGGTTCTTTCGGTATAGTCACGTCGAAGAGAAAAAAAAAACATAATAAAATACGTCGTGAGAATTATTTTATTATGTTTGATTTTTATTCTTTTTTTATTTCCCTTTTACGTGACTTTACCGAAAGAACCAAGAAGAGGCACTTAACTGTTACTCCACTGCTGAACAAGGACCTCCCCTAGCCGTATCGCTTTATGGGGGTTGTTTGGCCATACTTCCCCATGCCAGTCAATGCGGGATGTTGACGTTAGCGAGGCGTGGAGGGGTTCCAAGAACTGGCTCTGATGTCACTCGACACGGATGTCAAGCGTTGGCATGACGACAATCTCTACTTTTGTACGGTTGATGTCGGGGCAGCGCAACAACTACAATTTTATTTCGATTTAAAGCTTCTTTCGTGACTGCAGGGATTCATCTACTTTGTTCTTTCGGTAAAGTCACGTAGAAGGAAAATAATAAAATAATAAAAATAAAACATAATAAAATTTCGATTTAAAGTTTTCGTGACTGCAGGGATTCATCTTCTTGGTTCTTTCGGTAAAGTCACGTAGAATGGAAATAATAACATAATTAAATAAAACATAATTAAAGAATTCTCACGACGTTTCGGTCGGGGAGACAGCGTCATTCAGACAGCGTCATTCAGACGCTGTCTCCCCGACAGACCTGGTCTTCACCTGAGGACGGCAGCTTGCGTTGTGGCCGAAACGTCGTGAGAATTATTTTAATATGTTGTATTTTATTATTTTATTATTTCCATTCTACGTGACTTTACCGAAAGAACCAAGAAAACTACAATTTTCACATTCAGTCCTCTTTTGAACTCCAGTCAGCTCTCCAAGCCTCACCCGAGATTAATTCGCAATGTTGAAGATCTAGCGCATGGGTCCAAAGGGCTTGGCGAGACTTTGAGCAATGACGAGGGACGTTAATGAGGTCCTGGCAAATGGGAAGGCGACCGTCTTCCTCGAATCGCAGGATGGGTGGGGGAGAGATGGGCAACAACCAGGGTGTAGTGGTCGACTTGAGGGCAGAGGTCGCAACCGGGTACCCGATACCCGTACCCGATACCCGGCTACCCGTACCCGGCCGGGTACGGGTACGGGTACCCGTTTGCGACCCTGATGCGGCCGGGTACGGGTAAGGAATCAAAACCCGTTTGCGACCTCTGCTTGAGGGCTCCAGTGATACGCCGCACTGCAGCGTTCAGTTGTACATCAACAGGTCGTGTGGTGACCACGTGTGGTCCATGCTGGTGCACAATGCTCGGCTACAAAGTACACAAAGCGCCATCGATGATGTCCGTAGCCCCGAAGGTGCTGATGATCCCCCAGCTTGTGCTCGCCAATTTCTGGTCCAAGTTGACCCCTTGTTTTGGCCTTGGCGGCTTTACCTTCTTCAGGCGGTCATACAATTTGGAGATATAAATAAGTAGATACTAAAAATGTATATTGTGGGGTTAAGGAGGCAGCTACTGGAGATACAAAGCTAGGAGGATCAATGGGGGGGATGACACTGGGCGGTGCGACACAGCAACTGACACGCCACTGGGCCCGCCGCACCTTAGGGGCTCATTATGAGCCGTCCAACCGTCGACCTGCATGACCAGAGACTGAAAGGACACAAAGCCTCACTGTGACTGCAGTCAAGTGTGACCCGTCACTCACACCGCATTCCATTGTGCACAATGGGTCATGCAGGTATGTGCGAGCGCGTGGGTGTCTGCGGGTGTCTGCGGGAGGCAAGGTACTGTTCCTGTAAAGGTCACCCCCCCCCACCCCGTTGATTCTTACACCAGTGTTTAGCGTTTGGTTAACCAAATTATGTTTTCGTCTCTCATTCACACCGTGTTCAACCGCCACACAGCAGGGCATGGCAACACACCCACGAACTCACCCACTCAGTCAGTCACCCACCGAATAACCCACTCAGTCACCCACTCAGTCAGTCACCCACTCAGTCAGTCACCCACTCAGTCAGTCACCCACTCAGTAACCCACCGAGTAACCCACTCAGTCACTCACTCAGTCACCCACTCAGTCACTCACTCAGTCACTCACTCAGTGAGTCACCCATTCAGTCAGTCACCCACTCACTCAGTCACCCACTGAGTAACCCACTCAGTCACTCACTCAGTCACCCACTCACTCAGTCACCCACTCAGTCAGTCACCCACTCAGTCAGTCACCCACTCACTCAGTCACCCACTGAGTAACCCACCACACTACAGGTCACAACTCTTCATTTGCTGCTTCTTCCCTCGCACTGCTCAACTTTGGAGTTCCTTACCATCGTCCGTCTCTTTTCCCCAGCTCGTACGAGAATAACCTAGCACCCACATGTAACAGAGAGGGGTCCCCTTTGCCAAGACGAGTCTGGCCAACATTGGTTGAAGCTAGCCTGACTCTACTGATAACACAATGGAAGTCGAAACTGTTTCAAAGATTTCCTTATGTTGAACCAATGCCGCTGAAAATACGCACTCCAAGAAATCCCATGTGACTGATGGGATGTTGTAAAACGTATTAAAAATGTTGTTACATTGATTGGCAGATGTGAGATGGAAGCTTATCGTCTGATTATTCATTGTGTCGATGATATTTGTAATTACTGGTGAAATGTCGTACGATGTTGTGGGCATTCTGTTTACGTGACAAACCTTACTAATTGGCCGTGTCGGGTGGTGGCGGGTTTAACGACACATTTATATTGACAAGATTTAACCCAAAAAACTTTGATTATGGATGCTCTAATAATAATATATGCATTGTCTCTGGTGTAGGCCAATCAGTTTCAAAGACAATTGATATACGATCAGAGCATGTTTGTTTTGCATGTTTTGCCACAAGCACAGTACGTGTGGAAATTTTATAGTTGATCTACTTGGTGTTTGAACATTTTAGCGCCTGTTTTACTGCTAGAAATTTAAAAGCCTATTCTTATTTTTCATCATTTTGGATACTGGCAAAAGTCCCCATAGATAGAAAGGCTCAGTGTTAAAACTAAATTATTCACATGTAATTCCGAGTCGAAGAGATGCAGACGACAGCAGTTTCGGAGTACTTTTGCCAAGCTGAGTTTGACAATGAAAGAGCAGCATTGCACTGTGCCCAAAGGGGGAAGCTTTAAACCTTGTATATTACCATGGGGGGGTGGGCAGCAATCAAACTCAGGTGACCGGGTTCAAAGGCCACTCCCTGTACAAGACGTATAAAGGAGCCTCACTCGAAAACAAGTGTGTGAGACTGCATGTTCCTTTAAAGGATAACTAGTGTTGTAATGATTAGGATCACAAGAGAAGTAACAATGGCAAAAGTCAGTGGCTTACAACTGGAATTAATATGGTGAGACCGCTTATACCTTTACGTATTTGAGCCAGTGGTGGAAATTCCGCATTCATCTGGGCCGGAACTTTGAGCTATTATAAGCACAATGTTACGTTACGCAACACGCGAAAGCACTGTTGAATGAGGGCTTCCTCGCGCGAGGTGGAACGTGTTGAGCACCATATTTCAGAGGCGCTGTCACGGGGTCACTAAGGCGGTGCGCGCTCAAGAGTGCAAATGAGATGGCTAGCGACCTTCGGTCTAAGTCTCAAAGGCTGCGCGAAACACAAAAGTGTTGACAACAGTGGTTTTTTAAAATGTTTTTTCGAAACCTTCCGTTGAGACGGGATGGATTAAAAAAAAGTAATCGGGGCAGTGAGTGCTTTCCGATGGGGCTCTCTCTTTAAATGCTCAGTGCGATAATCACCCCAATTCCATCTTTTGACGTTTTACTGTCATTTCTTTCTACCGCGGGCGTTTTTTCTTGAAGAGCTTTGTCCGAGACAAAGTTTGTTCCTGGAAACCTTTTTTTTTTCTAACGTTTACGCTCGTGCGCTGTTTTCCCCGATTATCTAATCCACGCAGTTGCTTTGGCCACGACTTCTAATCGCTCCTCGTCTCTTTGTTACCTGCACGCACACTGCTTTTGTGACTGCGGAAATGGAGGTCACTCTTGACTCATGACACTCTCTCCACCCCTTCACCTTCGGGACTTCTCACCTGGCTAAACAATCGAGACGTGAAACGAAGTGAACGTTGGTTGCCTCTTGAGCTCTGTGGATGAGGTTGAGAGCGTCCGAGGAGATTCCATGGTAAAGCCCAGGGTTTTAACAATGATCAAATCACCCCGACCCTCCCACCATACGCATCATCCTGGCAGATCTCAGACGCTGATAGGGTCGTGAGT
Organism: Lampetra planeri; assembly: GCF_965212315.1. Taxonomy (NCBI): domain Eukaryota; kingdom Metazoa; phylum Chordata; class Hyperoartia; order Petromyzontiformes; family Petromyzontidae; genus Lampetra; species Lampetra planeri. Next base: position 2,255,360 of record NC_136152.1, on the reverse strand, counting down.
GCACTGTACGTGCGTGGTTAATGCACAACTATCCTTATCTCCACGGCCCTATAATCGCTTTGAACCCAAATCTGCCCGCCCACTCCACCACCTCACCCCAATGTCATCGCACGCATGGACAAGGTTCGAGCCAAAACCACAACTCTTGCCGCCACTAAAATCGGTCGTCATCGTCGGTCATTCTCACTCCGCAGCCGGATGAAAGCCCTCTCACGATCCTGCGATATAATAATAATCCATCCAGCACAAGCACGTGAATGTTGCTTAATTGCTCCATCTCCTGCCGTGGACGTGCTGTCGGGCACGTCCCGTTCCCGTGGCTGCCGACTGTGCTTGTTATTCTGGATCTCATCAGCCATCATTGTCCCTTCTGGCCTTGACGCATCATGCGCAAGCCCCACTCACTTTTCCTCCACAGGACTAACAGCTGTTGTGGTATAGTATATGGATGATATGATGATGATGGTGATGATGACGACGACGACGTAGTGATGGCAAGAACAATGCTGATGATCACCATTGGCGTCATCTGGTCCAACACCATGTGAGACTAGGCTCTAAGGAAAGCTGTCTCGGGTGTGGACCAATCAACTTCAAGGACAGTGCATATATTATCAGAGTTATGTTTTTTGTTTGCATTATGGCTGCAGGTATTGTGGTCTATGCAAACATGACTCCTCGTAAAAAAGGTGTCAGTTTTGTTGCCAGATAAAAGGGTAAAAAAAAACAATTATCAATGCTGATGATGATAATGTACATTTACACGAGTTCGCATGATGATGATGTAGGAAGTGATGAGGGCGCCACTCTGGCGAGATGTTTACTACCTTGCCTGGTGTACAGGAAGCCGTGGGTTCGATCCCGACCCCTGTATATTTGGGGGTTGCATGTTGTCCACGTGGTCACGTGGTTTTTTCTCTCTCCACATTTAGAATCAAGATGCGTTTTGAGTATTTGGCCGCTATAAAGTTCCACGTGAAAGCCATTTCGTTGAGCTCTCATTTGTGATGGCCTCAGTGGGACCTTACCCGGTAAAATAAATAAAACATCGGTTTTTATTTTATTTGTAACAGCTGTAGCGCAGAGGTCGCAAACGGGTTTTGATTCCTTACCCGTACCCGGCCGCAGCAGGGTCGCAAATGGGTACCCGTACCCGCCGTTCCCTACCCGTACCCTACCCGAAATGAGTGACAAACGGTTACTCACCAGTGACTCACGGCCTACCCGTACCCGTACCCGGCTGCACCAGGGTCGCAAACGTCTACCCGTACCCGGCCGGGTAGCCGGGTATCGGGTAGGGTACGGGTATCGGGTACCCGGTTGCGACCTCTGCTGTAGCGTCAACCTCACACTTTCCCAAACTCTCCCAATCACCTTGCTTTAATTCCACCCCAGTGTGAGCTCTTTAACATCGATGGACACCTTCTCCACAACGCTATATGTCACGGGCCATTTGGCTTTTTTAAAATCCTTTATATTAAGTTCACTTGCTTGCTTGCGCGCTTACGACCGTGCAAATCTTTCGGTCGTTTTTTTACCCACTTCCCGTGATCCAATCGAGCTGACATTTTGCACACAGACTCGTTGTGCGGGACAATACATTTTCGTGAAAATTTTTTTCCAAAATGTTACACTTTTTAGGAAATGTTTTTTATATGTAATTACCAATTGCTTAATGGTGGCAAGCAATCATCTGACCCATAGGTGGCTGCCATCTCAAGCCAGAGGACGAGAGGACTCTAGCCGCCACGCATATAAAGGATTTATAGTGAAAAACTTTGTTTTTACGGGTTAATTTTTTTCTCCTGCCGTGGGTACCTGCGCTCAGCAAAGGGCCTTTAAAGACAACCAAACACCCACTGCTGGATTTATATGATCGTGTTTCAGCAAACAGTCCACCGCCGACTGCATTAAAGAATTAAGTCGCGCATCTTGGCCACTGATGTTGCCGAGCTGCGTGATAGCTGCAGTCAGGGGCACGGTGGCACACGAAGTGACACGTCTCCCACAGTCCCACTTCTCCCGGCAGGGCTTGTTGTCTGACAGCTGGAGACACTGAACTGTGGCTCATTTGAAGGACAATGGAGACAAATTATTATCGAGGCTTCACCCACCCACCCTGTTTCTTTGCGTACAATGTCAGTAGACCCCCCCATACGCAAGCGAACGCATTTGGCTTAACCCCACTCCCAACTCCATCCGTACGGAGTCAATGGATGTCCCCAAACTTGAGGAGTGGAGTAAGAATGAGCATCACTAGTGGTGATAGTGCAGTAGTAACTGTGTATGCAGTAACACAAGCAGCAGTAGAAGTGGTTGGTGGTGATTGTAGTCGTGTCCGAGCGTAGTAACATTGAGCAGCAGTAGTAGTGGTTGGTGACGGTGCAGCAAAAGCAATGAGTGTAGCAGTGACAGTGAGTAGTAGTACTGTGGTTTCAGCAGCAAAAATCATCAGTCGGGCACCACATCCACCACCACCACCACATCCACCACCACCACAGCCACCACCACAACACCCACCACATCCACCACAGCCACCACCACAGCCACCATCACAGCCACCACCACCACAACCACCGCCACCACAACCACCACCACCACCGCCACCACCACAACAACCACCCCCCCACCACCACCACATCCACCACCCCCCCACCACAACCACCACCACAGCCACCACAACCACCACCACCACAGTCAATGAACGCGCGCCGTGGTCGCGAGTTTGACTCCGGCCCTCACCGAATTCGCTCTCGATGTGTATCCGCGCCTGGCGGCCCAGCGGCGCGAACCTCCTGACGTCCACGTACTTGGAGAAGACGAACACGGACGAGACGACGACCACGCAGAGGCCGACCAGCAGGAAGAGACGCTCCCGGGGACGCATGGCGAACTGATGCTGCTGCTGATGATGCTGCTGATGCTGCTGCTGATGCTGATGATGATGCTGCTGCTGCTGCTGATGATGCTGATGATGATGCTGCTGCTGCTGCCGCTGCTGATGCTGAATCTCACGCCGCCTCGTGCCCCCAGGGAGCCACTCGAGGGCAGTAGCAGCAGCAGTAGCAGCTCTCTCTCTCAACCCCCAGCACCCACCCACCCACACACAGTCTCAACTACAATCTATCGTCTACACACTCCGACACTTCGACACTCAATCTACCCCCCACCCCCCTCCACGAGTTATAAAGTCTCGCCTCGAAACTCCACCTCTCAAATCGATTAGCGAAGCCAAACAGTTCGGCCTCCTAAACAACGAAGTTTGTATTTTGCGTATCGCTCACGGCCCTGACCCCCCCTCCACTCACTCCCTGCTCCTCCTGCTGCTGCTGATGCCCCTGGCTGCTGATGCCGTGGTCACACAGCGAGCTTGGCCTCTGCTGCTGCTCCTGCTGCCCCTGCTGCCCGTGGCTTCTGATGCAGCTGCCCCTGCTGCTGATGCCGTGGTCACACAGAGAGCTTGGCCTCTGCTGCTGCTCCTGCTGCTGCTCCTCCGCTCGCCGTAGCCGCCGACCCCTTCACGTCCAAGGTTGTCGCGCCGTTTCTCAACACTGAGCGCAGTTAACTTGGTCGTGGGCGGACAGACGCGTGACCGGCAGCAGCAGCAGCAACACGCTGTGGGTGCCCCTACAGCTGCTGGGGGGATGTGGTGGTGGTGGCGGAAATGGTGGAGGAGGTTGCCCATAGCGGCCCCCCTTCCCCCCAGCTGGGGTGGGTGGGGCTAATACTCTACGTCACCGAGAAGACCACGCCCACTCTGGACCTTGTCGTCCCGAGCGAGGGCGGGGCCAGTTCCGTTACGTCATCGCGTAGACCACGCCCACTCAGGCGCTTCTTACCCCCCAGCGAGGGCGGGGCCAGCTCGTACGTCACCGCGTAGACCACGCCCACTCAGGCACTTCTCACCCCCAGCGGAGGGGGTGGGGCCAACCCTACATACGTCACCGCAGAGACCACGCCCACTAAGGCCCTTCTCACCCCCAGCGGAGGGGAGAGGGGGTGTGGCTAACCCTACATACGTCACCGCGTAGACCACGCCCATGCATGCGGCTCGCCCCGCCCACTACTACAATTGTTAGATTTCTATTTCTAGATTTGAAGCTTTCGTGACTGCAAGGATTCACATTCTTAGGTTTTTTCGATAAAGTCACGTAGGTAAAAAATTTAAATTAATAAAAGTAAAATAAAAATAAAATAAAAATCACGACGTTTCGTGACTTTACCGAAAAAACCTAAGAATATGTTAGATTTCTAGTTTAACACGTAAAAGAAGTCGGCTTTCGCGACCAATATTATCCATAATTGAGGTGTGGTGGTGGTGGGGGGTGTGTGTGGGTTAGATCGCGTAAATATAAATGTATCGTTTTATTTCAAGACGACAATCATCATCGTCGTCGTCGTTATTATTTATCGTCGTTGCGTGGACAATACCGTCCGCATGCGCATGCGCAAGCGAGGCTCACCTCTTCTCACCCACACGAAGCAACGCACGAGCGCTTTTGCTCCACTGCCATTGGCCACGTCACCGCGCGGTGAATTCGAGACGCGCGGGGGGGGGGCAGGCGACCAATCCGCACGCGGAGTGGGACATTGGGAGGTGACGTCACCCCCCACGACGGCTGATCACGAGGAGCAGTTAAATAAAATAATAAAGTGAATCTTTTTACTGGTAGTACCCTCCTGGTTACTCCGTCCGTCGTGCATCCAGAAATGGGAGGGGTGGGGCTGGGTGGAGAGGGGAGGGTGGGGAGAGGCTGGGTGGGGAGGGGAGGGGAGGGTGGGGAGGGTGGGGCTGGGTGGGGGGGTGGGAGGGGTGGAGCTGGGTGGGGAGGGGCTGGTCACCCCGTGGTGCCCTTATAAAACTCAACGTTTAACCTACTCACGCCGGCTTGTGCCCGCCCTCACAGTCGGGCATATTTGCGGAATACACCACGCCGCCGTTGACCCTGGCCATTGACCGAGCAACCCAACGTTCCTACCAACTCCTTCCGCAGGAATATGTTTTTTCACCATCAGCCATGGTCTACCCACTGCTGGATGAAGGTCGCACTGTAGGCCACAGCAACACATTCACCCACCCACTCACCTACTCACACACTCACCTACTCACCTACTCACCCACCCACTCACCCACTCACCTACTCACCCACCCACTCACCCACTCACCACTCACTCACAGTCACCCACCAGCTCACACACTTACCTACTCACCCACTCACCTACTCACCCACCCACTCACCTACCCACTCACCCACTCACCTACCCACTCACCCACCCACTCACCCATCCACTCACCCACTCACCCACCCACTCACCTACCCACTCGCCCACCCACTCACCTACCCACTCGCCCACCCACTCACACAGTCACCAATCCACTCAGTCACCCAACCACTCACCCACTCACCCACCCACTCACACAGTCACTAATCCACTCAGTCACCCACCCACTCACACAGTGACCCCCCACCCCGCTCACACACTCCCCCACCCACTCAGCCACACACTCCCCCACCCACTCACACACTCCCCCACCTACTCACACACTCCCCCACCTACTCACACACTCCCCCACCTACTCACACACTCCCCCACCCACTCACACACTCCCCCACCCACTCACACACTCCCCCACCCACTCACACACTCCCCCACCTACTCACACACTCCCCCACCTACTCACACACTCCCCCACCCACTCACACACTCCCCCACCTACTCACACACTCCCCCACCTACTCACACACTCCCCCACCTACTCACACACTCCCCCACCTACTCACACACTCCCCCACCCACTCACACACTCCCCCACCTACTCACACACTCCCCCACCCACTCACACACTCCCCCACCTACTCACACACTCCCCCACCTACTCACACACTCCCCCACCTACTCACACACTCCCCCACCCACTCACACACTCCCCCACCCACTCACACACTCCCCCACCTACTCACACACTCCCCCACCCACTCACACACTCCCCCACCTACTCACACACTCCCCCACCTACTCACACACTCCCCCACCTACTCACACACTCCCCCACCTACTCACACACTCCCCCACCCACTCACACACTCCCCCACCCACTCACACACTCCCCCACCTACTCACACACTCCCCCACCCACTCACACACTCCCCCACCTACTCACACACTCCCCCACCTACTCACACACTCCCCCACCTACTCACACACTCCCCCACCTACTCACACACTCCCCCACCCACTCACACACTCCCCCACCCACTCACACACTCCCCCACCTACTCACACACTCCCCCACCCACTCACACACTCCCCCACCTACTCACACACTCCCCCACCTACTCACACACTCCCCCACCTACTCACACACTCCCCCACCTACTCACACACTCCCCCACCCACTCACACACTCCCCCACCTACTCACACACTCCCCCACCTACTCACACACTCCCCCACCTACTCACACACTCCCCCACCCACTCACACACTCCCCCACCTACTCACACACTCCCCCACCCACTCACACACTCCCCCACCCACTCACACACTCCCCCACCTACTCACACACTCCCCCACCTACTCACACACTCCCCCACCCACTCACACACTCCCCCACCTACTCACACACTCCCCCACCCACTCACACACTCCCCCACCTACTCACACACTCCCCCACCTACTCACACACTCCCCCACCTACTCACACACTCGCCCACCCAGTCGCCACACTGCAGCTCGCTTCTCTTTCTGCCCCCCCACTCCAATCTGGAATCCCCTCCCTCCCGTTATCGCCGCCTCTCTTCCCAAGCTCCCGCAATGAAATAGCTTTGGCTCAATTCAAGGAGAGGCGCGTTCACCCGTGTGAAACGTGCCTGTTTGTTACTGGCCGTTTGTACATTTTTTCACCCTTCGCTCCTGTCTTTCGCAACTGAGTCTTAAATAAAATCACGGTAACAATGACAACATTCCCCACGCTGCTTGCGTCACGTGCCGCCCTCGGCGGCGTGCGTCATGCCGACCACGTGCCCCTCGCGATTCGCATTGTCCCGGCTTCTCCTCTTCGTGTCGCACCGGGCGGGCGAGCGTCACCGATGAATCCCAGGTGTCACAGGCGAGGCGTGCAGGCGTCGCAGTGATAGTCGCGGGTGTTACAGGCGAGGAGCGGGGAGGGGGGAGGTGCATAGGTGATGCACGGGTGAGGCTCACTGGTGTCACAAGTTGTGAGATGTGCATAGCGGCTGTTACAGGTGGGTGGTTGTTTCTGGCCACTGGGCACTCGAGGGCCTGTGAGACGGTGAAGGCCAAACCAGATGGGTCACCTGTCACCACCACCCAAGGTCCGCATCACTCTTGTGGCTACAATTCCTCTATAGCAACGAATTATGCGATATCCACTGGAATCGAGTGGGATTGTCAATGTAATTCACTCGGCATTGAACGCGTTAATACATCGGAACCTACGACATCCTTGCCGCCTCGGTGTGACTGACATGCATACCTGTTCGGGCCCATGGGCTATTTGCTCAACATTAGCACGGTTGGTTGGCTACGTGCGGTGCGAAAGAAGTTCAACATACATGTGGAATGACAGGGGAGTCAGCCTGCAGCGCGGATGGACTAGTGGCCACGGGAGGTAATGACAGGGGAGTCAGCCTGCAGTGTGAGTAGACTAGTGGCCACGGGAGGTAATGACAGGGGAGTCAGCCTGCAGTGCGAATGGACTAGTGGCCACGGGAGGTAATGACAGGGGAGTCAGCCTGCAGTGTGAATGGACTAGTGACCACGGGAGGTAATGACAGGGGGAGTCAGCCTCCAGCGCGAATGGACTAGTGGCCACGGGAGGTAATGCCAGGGGAGTCAGCCTGCAGTGCGAATGGACTAGTGGCCACGGGAGGTAATGACAGGGGGAGTCAGCCTCCAGCGCGAATGGACTAGTGGCCACGGGAGGTAATGCCAGGGGAGTCAGCCTGCAGTGCGAATGGACTAGTGGCCACGGGAGGTAATGACAGGGGAGTCAGCCTGCAGTGCGAATGGACTAGTGGCCACGGGAGGTAATGACAGGGGAGTCAGCCTGCAGTGCGAATGGACTGATGGCCACGGGAGGTAATGACAGGGGAGTCAGCTTGCAGTACAAATGGACTGGTGGCTGCGGGAATGATCGAGAATAGGAGCGGAGCCAGGTGACGGAAGAGGACGGTGGAGTCTGCTGCTAGAGCGAGCGGTCTAGAACCAGCGAGAAGCTTCGGGAATGGGGGCGTGGCCTCGGACCGTATATAAGGGAGATGCGCGGGAAACTCGGGACTCTTGCAGTGGGGGTCTCCGCCTGTCCGAGTGTGAGCACGTGGCACCTTAATGAAATAAACCATCTCGAGACGAGTGCGTACAACACGGGCGATCAATGGTGATCTGAGACGGATGCAAGCCAGGTGTGGGTACTCCTGAGGCAACCTGCCAAGCCGGGCCAATGTCCCCGCATGCGCGAACAATCGAGGTCAGAATCAGAAGTTTATCTCGCGAGTAAAGTCCCCCCAACCGCCCGAGCTGAGAAGCTATTTCGTTATCTCTCTCTATCCCCGCTCTGCGTCCTCGCCGGCGGCAATCGGAATTGGCACCGCACGCGACGTTCACTGCAACCGCAAAAGCCCTCGGGGTGATATTAGGGGGAGGCCGATCAAAGAATTGATCCCCAGAATTGAATCAACCTTTGATTCAACGTGTTTCTCAGTGTGTAGTGAGTTGATGGTCTCAGCCCGGCCACCAGTGATTCACACAAAAGACACATGGACCTCGAAACCCACAGAGACCCACAACCCTGTCGTGATCTTGATTTGAAGCTTTCGTGACCGCAGGAATTCATACTCTTTGATTCTTTCGGTAAAGTCACGTAGGTAGGTAGGAAAATAAATAATAGATCACAGTGATCTATTATTTAGATCACAGTGATCTATTATTTATTTTCCTACCTACGTGGCTTTACCGAAAGAACCAAAGAGTATGAACCCTGTAGTGAGTTGGTGATCTCAGTCCCATCACCATCGTTAACTGACACGTCCCAATAGAATGACAGTACAACGGAGAGTCTGCGGGTCTCTACGAGTCTGTTTGCTTCTGTGCTCTCTACGATGCTCTAGGCGAGTCTATTTTTCCCTGTGTACGTCTATGGGTGTTTCATGTGAATCCATTGGCCTCGATGTAATTGGTTCTCTACGTAAGCCCATGGATCACGATGCGACGTCTCTGGGTCTGTACGCAATGTGTCCGCGTGCGTGCTCGAGTCTAGGAGCACGCATTCACATTCTACGATCGCCTCGCCTGCCGCCCAAGTGGCATCTACACAAAGTCCCGCAGTCGTCGGGGGGATCACTGACAAAGCCCCGCTTTGAATGGACTCGGGCTGATTGTGCCAGAGTGACCTCGTGCTCGTGGCTGTGTGAGGTCACCTTTTACGAGCGAGCTCTCGTCATTATTGAGCACTACCAAGTGGGTCTCGTGACTATTTTTTTCCAGGAAGGGTATCGGCAGTTGAACACGTGGGCTTCCGCGACCAATAGTATTCATAAAACACATTCCTGCGGAGGGAGCTGGTAGGAACGTTGGGTTGCTCGGTCAATGGCCAGGGTCAACGGCGGCGTGGTGTGTTCCGCAAATATGCCCGACTGTGAGGGCGGGCACAAGCCGGCGTGAGTAGGTGAAACGTTGAGTTTATAAGGGCACCACGGGGTAACCAGCTCCTCCTCACCCAGCCCCACCCCTCCCACCCCCCACCCAGCCCCACCCTCCCCACCCAGCCCCTCCCCACCCTCCCCTCTCCACCCCACCCCTCCCATTTTTGGATGCACGACGGACGGACAGACACAATACTCCCCTGTGGGCTGGTATAACCAGGAGGTTCCTACCAATATAAAGGTTTTTGGGTTAGATCGCATTCAGTATAAATGTGTCGTAACCGTCCACCACCCGACACAGCCAGCAAGGTTTGTCACGTACACAAAACGCGCCAGTGAGTTACTGCTTCAGCCCACCGATGTGTTGGAGAGTAAATCCACAACATTTACAATTTGTGAACATTTATAATCCGTGGATTTACTCTCCAACACACCGGTGGGCTGGAGTTCCTTACTAATTGGCACGTTTGGTTGACGTGACACACCTTACTGTGTCGGGTGGTGGAGGGTTACGACACATTTATACTTACACGATAGAACCCAAAAACCTTTTTTGTGAGGGTATTACCACATTGTGGCAGTAGGGTGGGGGGGTGGGAAAGAATTGCTACCGTGCGTATCCCGGTCGAGTAATCTGCGGTGTGATGTCACATCGGCATTATTTCGTTTTTACCGTGACGCCCGCATGCAGTGGCCGACTCTTGCGAACGACGTCGTGGGATCGTTAACGACCAGGCAGCTGGCGTGGACTCGATGGTCAATACACAACGCGGCATTGGCCAGGGCGGCTGCTGGATTCGAACCGTGAACCTCTGCGTCGAGCCGCGCTACACCGCTGGGCAAACGTCGCTGCCCCATCGCCTAGAGCCGGCATGCACCGCGGGACCCAATCTTCTTCTTCTTGTCGTACGGCTGCTGATGTACACGCAGAGCAACAACTACAATGTCACATTCAGGTGTTCAAGCGTGGATAACGGCGTCAGGTACAGCGGAGTAGTGTATCATAGCTGTGACGTCTCCTTCGTATTTGCGGGTTGGGGCATTGCGTCGTTACATGTGTGTAGGTCTGTTCTGGATGCCGGCAGTCGCACGCTGCTGGAGAGTTTTACATTTTCTATTTGTGCATCGTCAGGTATCCGCCTCCGCTGTGGTTTGTGCCGGTGCGGTTTAGGGTGGACCATGTGCTTCGGGGAAGATCTAAACAAAGGGGGCTTTCCGTGTCGAGCATTTCACAAGGTGTTTATTTGCAAATTATTTTGAACTCCATTCAGCTCTGCACGCTTCATTGAGGTTGAACTCACATCGCTGAAGGTTAAGCGCATGGGTTTGCGTGACTTCAAGCGATGACGAGGGACGTTATTGAGGTCCTGGTGAACGGGAAGGCGACTCTCTTCCTGGGTTTGCAGAACTTCTCGGAGGGTTGCAGCGAAGTGGCGGTGGGGTGGGAGAGAGATTTTTGACCCCACGGTCAGCCAGGGTGTTGGGGTCAACTTAAGGGTGTTGGGGTCAACTGGAGGGCTCCAGCGTTCAGTTGGACATCAACAGGTCGAGTGGTGACGACGTGTGGTCAACGCTGGTGCACAGTATTCGGCTACAGAGTACACAAAGGGCCATCGCGGGGGCGTTGGACCTGCCCTGCGATTGCGCGCTCACCTCGCCGCTGGCGGAAGGGGGCCTCCTCCGCTTGGGATGGAGGTGCCAGGGGGTATTTGGGCCCCTCTCATCCACACTGGCAAGACGCTCTTAGAAGAGGCGCGTGTACCCACCCATCCATCGCACGCGACCTGCCAATCGACGAGCTGTGTTGATCTTCTTGGTTCTTTCGGTAAAGTCACGTAGAAGGGAAATAATAAAATAATAAAAATCAACCATAATAAACTAATATAATAAAATAATACAAATAATAAATCAAAAATAATATGCTAATCTATTTTTTTATTATGCTGTATTTTATTATAATAAAAATAAAACATAATAAAATAATATAATAATATTTTCTTTTATTATGTTTTATTTTTATTATTTTATTATTTCCTTCTACGTGACTTTACCGAAAGAACCAAGAAGATGAATCCCTGCAGTCACGAAAGCTTTAAAAAGAGCTGTGTTGAGTCCAGTGTGATCCCAGCCATTGCACCGCTGTGGCGGCAGCATCGCCGGTGGCTTTATTTGTCACCTTTGATATTTTCCGGGGCGCTCGCTGGTAGAGACTCGTGCAGATGAAACGCGACTCGGAGCCACTGCCGTAGGGAGCAGAAATATAGAAACTACACGAGGTCGTCCATAAAACAGGTTTTTTATGGGGGGGTTTAGTTTGCGTAAATATATAAAAGTGTCGTTAAAACCGCCACCGCCCGGCACAGCCAATGAGAAAGGTTCGTCACGTGAACGGAACGTGGCCAATTCGTCACGAGTACGGCACTAACCGGTGTGTTGGAGAGCGAAGCCACAACATTTACAATCTGGAGTTCTACCTTTCGCCAGTAATTACCACTAGCTTCATCAGGCGACAGCCAGATTTGTGGTGAAATCCTCCCCCTGTCTCTCTCTCTCCTCCTGCCGGCAATTCATCGTGGCCGGCAGACCTCGGCGTTGGAATGATCTCGCTCCTGAACCAGATTGCTGCTGCTGCTGCTGTTACACGTGACATCAGAATGTCCGCCGTGCCCGGCAGAGTCCCACATGCCGGACGAGCAAACGCCTCCGTTTCCTGCCACGCGCCAAAGCCACAACTCTCGTCAACAGAATTCCCTGGGCCCAAAAGGCAATCACAGCGGTGTGGGATGTGATTGGCATCGTCAGGGGGGGAGGTGAGAGCGGTGGTAAGGGTAGGGGTCACCGAATGTGAGGCCCAAGCGAGGAGGTGGGGCCCACCCTCTAATCCACAACAGTTCCTGGGGGCCCCAATCAAACGCAACTCGGGCGTGACCACGCCGGCATATCTCGCAAACCTACCGAGAGAAAACCGGGGCTGAGAGGATTTCAAACCGAGCTTCCTCAATGTCTCGGCAGTGGTCTGGGCAGAATAACCACATTCCTACACTCCCACTGAACGCACTTCGTCACCTGTTTATATAGGTGTGCAATGCCCCCTTGGGAATGACTTCGCTGATGAGACACTGGATGGCGAAACCGTGCCAGAGTTTCGCTTGTGCTGGACCAATGGCTGAAGCAAGGACTGACTTCGCTGATGAGACACTGATTGGCGAAACCGGTCCAGAGTTTTGACTTGCATTGAGGCCGTGCGGCCGATGGGATGTCTACGTGTCCGTTCCGCGCTTCCGATGCTGTTCTGTGTCGATTGATGTCGCACTGATTGAGAGTCTCCACGGTGGCGACGAGTCAGTTGGCCACGTGTCCACAGCAATGCTGCCGCGTCATGGGGAGTACCCCTCCCCCCTCCCCCCTCACTCCCCCCTCACTCTCCCGCCCCTTCTCCCTCCCCCTCCCTCCCCTTCCCCCTCCCCCTCCCTCTCCTTTCCCCCTCCCTCCCCCCTCTCCCCCCCCTATCCCCCCCCTCTCCCCTCCCCCTCCCTCTCCCCTCGTGCTGTACTAGTATACTACACATACACTACACTATACACTACACTACACACTACACTACACACTACACTATACACTACACTACACACTAGTGCTGTACTAGTGACGAATTGGCCACGTTCTGTTCACGTGACAACCCTCGCTAGTTGGCTGTGTCGGGTGGTGGTGGGTTTAACGACACATTTATATATTTACGCGATCTAACCCATGCGAAAACCTCCATTATGGAAATCATCTTCTCTCATCTCGATGCACCACCACCACCACCACCGCCACCGCCGACTCTCTGGTCGACATCCACTTCTGCAAACCGCACAAGGTTGTTTACTCACAAGCAGAGGTCGCAACCGGGTACCCGATACCCGTACCCTACCCGATACCCGGCTACCCGTACCCGGCCGGGTACCCGTTTGCGACCCTGGTGCGGCCGGGTACGGGTACGGGTAGACCGTGAGTCACTGGTGAGTAACCGTTTGTCACTCATTTCCCAACGTCTTGTCTCTTCTCACAATTCAAGTTCCTAGAATCAACCCACCGGCGTCTGCAACATGGCTTCATCCCAGAGGTCGCAATCAGGTACCCGATACCCGTACCCTACCCGTACCCGGCCGGATACGGGTAGGGTACGGGTACGGCCGGGTACGGGTACCCGTTTGCGACCCTGGTGCGGCCGGGTACGGGTACGGATAATGAATCAAAACCCGTTTGCGACCTCTGCTCACAAGCCCTGCAGAGTTGTCCATCACGGCTGCCACCGTGAGCCCGAGGCTAAACTAAAACTACGTGAACTTTTTTTTTATTTGACCAGATAAGGCAGCTCTCGTTCAGAAGCGACCTTGGGCTCACCAACGATTACTCAACTTCGGGGCTTATCACCGCGTGGACATTTATGGCAGTAACCAAATGTTCTAAACGCGTGACGTTGATTCTAAATGTGGAGTGGGGACGGGGGGAGGGGGGGACCGGAGGGGCCCGGAAAAAATCCACGTGACCACGGGGAGAGAGACACGCAAACTCCAAATATGCAACAGGCGTCAGGGTCGGGATGGAACCCACGACCTCCTGTATACCAGGCGAGGTAGTTAACATCTCCTGGCCACCGTGATGATGAGAGAGAGACACGCAAACTCCAAATATGCAACAGGCGTCAGGGTCGGGATGGAACCCACGACCTCCTGTATACCAGGCGAGGTAGTTAACATCTGCTGGCCAGCGTGATGATGATGATGATGAGAGACACGCAAACTCCAAATATGCAGCAGGCGTCAGAGTCGGGATAGAACCCACGACCTCCTGTATGCCAGGCGAGGTAGTTAACATCTCCTGGCCACCGTGGGCAGCACGGTTAAAATCAAACTCTGAAACAATGTGGGGGGGGGGGGGTAGGGGGGGGACATTTCTTGAATCAGTTTGATCCACGATTTGAAGTCCTCTGGCTTTCTGACCCGGTAACTGATCGTGGAGACAGTTAACGGTTACCGGTTAGCGGTTACCGTTGAACGAGCCTCGCAGTTGACCCCCGCGGCTCCTGCGGCAGGGGCCGCGGTGTGGCGCGGTGCAGGCCGGACGGAAGAAAATCAAAACGGAGCCGGTCCACTGTGAAGAAGAAGCAGCGTGTTGTATTCTTCAAACGCAGCAGCAGCAGCAGCTACAGCAGCAGCGGCAGCAGCAGCAGCAACCACACGATGGACAGCGAGGGATCAGCGATACCGCGATGGGGGGGAGGGGGGGGGGCGTGAGACGCCACGGCCGCGTGGGCAGAAACGCAACTGAAGAAGGTCCCGGGCACGCGCGCGGCGGAACGTCGGACATCGTGCCTGCGGAAAAACGCGGAGCGAGCGACGCGAACCCCCGGGGGGAGGGGGGGGGGGCACGAGTCCGCGGTGCGAGACATCGCGCCCGGGTAGCAGTGGCGGTGGCCACGTGGAGTCGACGGGCGGGGTAGAGGTGGCGGTGATGGGGGGGGGGGACGTTTAATTGTTTGTTTAATTGGTAAAGGGAAGGAAGAGAGGGGACAGACCCCCCCATCTCTCCCCCCCACCAGTTGGACCCCGTGACTGCTCCTCCATACCGACCCAGGTGGGGGGAGGGGGACACGGAGGAAGGCATCGCTCCAGGGCGAGGCCACGCACATTCCATGCAAAGCGAGCGCTGTGTGGCCCCCATCCACACGCAAAAGGTCCCCCACCCCCACGTGTAGCCTGGGGGCAATTGCAACATCACCGAGTGGCGATGTTTATGCATCGCGCAAGGTATTCATGCCGAGTCGACCTAGGGGGGAGGCTGTCGCTGGTATCGGCTGTGAGCGGGAATAGAACTCGGGCCGCCGGCTTGCGAGCGCAGCGCGCTTACAACTGCGCCACCGCTCCCCAACACAAACAGACGAAGATACGCACACGCACGCACGCACACACACGCAGCAGCAGCGCAGCACGTGCCCAGGATCTCACCGGCGCGGCGAGCGAATCACTCGCGAACCCAGAGGCGCCGGGGCCAGCGAGCGCGCAGGCGGTGCGACTGCGCCGGGTTCACGGATCTCGAGCGGTGGCCCAGACGGCGGGGCTGCTTAGAGAGGGGTGGGGGGTGGTCGATTTGACAGGGGTCAGAGGTTGCGGGGGGGTGGCGCGGGACATCTCTTGGTGCGTCGTGGCGGACTGTGCCACGGTTGTCGCACGTTTTCCTCTCTCCCGCGTGTCCCTAAAGCCCCCCCCCCGTGCCGCCCCCCACCACACCCACACGAAGCGCTTCACTGCCGGAAAGCTACTGGAGGAGATGCCGCCTTTTCCCACCAGAGGCCAAAACGCGCGCGGATTCTCAGTCGGCGTTCGGGTCGGGTCACCGACAACACGGCGGGCGAGCGTCCCGCCGGAGAGCCCCGGCACAACACCGGCACAACACCGGAACAACACCGGCACGGGACCCCGGGACACAGCCGATCCCTCCCGGCCGGGCACAGAGGCCAATTCCGGGACGGGTGGCCGCAACGACTTGGTGAATTGAAGTCGCTGTTGTTGCCGTTGATGCTTTCCGTAGAATCCTCATCTAGAAAAAGATTACCTTTGGTTAGAGCTGATGATAACAAGGGTCTGATTCAGATACAAATGATGTCGGTCTTCCGAAGATTACAGACATCTTCAGAAGAAGAGCACGTATTTATCACGTCGATGATGACCGTCTTCGGCCGATCAGAACCATCTTCAGGCGCACCCCGGAGATGCTGAAGTTTGCCGGGCAGCCGTCGGCGCCGCCGCCGCCAGCGCCTGGCGGGACGCGGAGGGCGGTGGGGGGTCGGGGGGGGGTCACCAGGAGCTCCAGCCGGCGTCGTCGCCGCGGCCGAAGACGAGGAAGAAGGCGAGGATGGTGGAGAAGATGACGACGTCCGCCGCCAGGACGAGGGCGCACGCGCCCCACGCGATCTGCGGAGGGGGTCACGGGGTCAGAGTTAGCAGACCGTGCGGGGGCGGGGTTGGGGAGGAGGGGAAATGTTTATTTTTATTACCGCCGGACACGTGCGGATTTGGAAAATGCGAAAAGGTCGCGGAGATTTGTGGGCATCGTTTAGCGGCAGGTGGACCGCTGCTGCTGCTGCCGCCGCCGTGCGCACGCGGTTACGGTGACCACGCGTGGAGCCGCTCGGCCGCTCGCCGGCTCGCGTGACCCACGTGACCCACGTGACCCGCGTGACCCGCGTGACCCACGTGACAACGTGCGACAACGCGTGATGCATGCGGCGAGGCTCTCCTGGGAAAATAAGAAGAGACGCCGCTGCTGCTCCTGCCGCTGCCTACTGCTGCCACTGCTGCTACTTCTGATACTGCTGGCACTGCTGCTGTTGCTACTTCTGATACTGCTGCTACTTCTGATACTGCTGGCACTGCTGCTGCTGCTACTTCTGATACTGCTGCTACTTCTGATACTGCTGCTACTTCTGATACTGCTGGCACTGCTGCTGCTGCTACTTCTGATACTGCTGTCGCTACTTTTGCTGCCGCTGCTGCTGCTACTTTTCCTACTGCTGGCACTGCTACTACTTCCGATACTGCCGCCACCGCTGCCCCTTCTGATGCCACTGCTACTGCTACTGCCGCTGCTTCTGATGCAGGTGTGGCGTGCGCCCAGTCACCGTGCCGACGTGCGCCAGCACCGCGGGGAGGCCGAACGCCGACACCACGACCCCCGTGGTGAAGAAGAGCCCCAGCTCGGCGCCGAAGCTGCTGCTGCTCGTGTCGGCGTCGCCGGACAAGCGGCGCGCGGCGCAGCACGGCACGGGCGCCAGCGCGTAGAAGAGCAGCACGAACAGCGGCCAGTAGGAGCTGCGTAGTGGGCACAGAGGGGGGGGGGGGCAGAGGGGAAGGTGGGGAGGAGGGGGCGGTAAGAGCCCGCGTCGTCTGGAATTGCGACGTGCGGGTGGCGGAAATTCCACATTCGTGCGACGGGGTCCAGGGTTGGGGGGCGCGCGGCCAATGTGTGGAGGGTGTCGTGGGGGTCTGGGCACCCGCAGTGTGATTGGGCGAGGCTCGGGAAAAAAAAGGGTCAAGCTGGACTCTTTGGGTTTGGTCGGCGACTTTGATTTTATATTTTTGAACCGACGAAATATGATGATGGTGATGAAGGCAAATTATTGCACATGATGATAAGGCAGGTAACACTATCGCAATATTATCAAAGGTATATGATCGATGATGGCTGTAATGGTGCTGACGACGACGATGATGATGTTGTTATGACACCACCGTCAACAACGCACACACCACGTGGGTTCCCCAATCCCCCCCCACCCCCATGACTCTTGAGCTCCACCAAGCGCCAGGAACCCCCGCCCACCAGAGAAGACTGGGGGACGCCGAAGCCCGGTCCTTGCGTCCAACCAAATACTGCTGAACGTTCTCACGTGCAGGGACAGGGTTCTGACCTTCACAGTCTGACCCCATCATGGCCTCACTGCGCCACTCGGTGGTGACGGTTGGAACTTCTCTCACCGGGCCACTCGGTGGTGACGGTTGGAACTTCTCTCACTGGGCCACTCGGTGGTGACGGTTGGAACTTCTCTCACCGGTTCACTCGGTGGTGACGGTTGGAACTTCTCTCACCGGGCCACTCGGTGGTGACGGTTGGAACTTCTCTCACCGGGCCACTCGGTGGTGACGGTTGGAACTTCTCTTACCGGGCCACTCGGTGGTGATGGTTGGAACTTCTCTCACTGGGCCACTCGGTGGTGACGGTTGGAACTTCTCTCACTGGGCCACTCGGTGGTGACGGTTGGAACTTCTTTCACCGCGTCACTCGGTGGTGACGGTTGGAACTTCTCTCACCGGGCCACTCGGTGGTGACGGTTGGAACTTCTCTCACCGGGCCACCCGGTGGTGACGGTTGGAACTTCTCTCACTGGGCCACTCGGTGGTGACGGTTGGAACTTCTCTCACCGGGCCACTCGGTGGTGACGGTTGGAACTTCTCTCACTGGGCCACTCGGTGGTGACGGTTGGAACTTCTCTCACCGCGTCACTCGGTGGTGACGGTTGGAACTTCTCTCACCGGGCCACTCGGTGGTGACGGTTGGAACTTCTCTCACCGGGCCACTCGGTGGTGACGGTTGGAACTTCTCTCACCGGGCCACTCGGTGGTGACGGTTGGAACTTCTCTCACTGGGCCACTCGGTGGTGACGGTTGGAACTTCTCTCACCGGGCCACCCGGTGGTGACGGTTGGAACTTCTCTCACTGGGCCACTCGGTGGTGACGGTTGGAACGTCTCTCACCGCGCCACCCGGTGGTGACGGTTGGAACTTCTCTCACTGCGCCACTCAGTGGTGACGGTTGGAACTTCTCTCACCGGGCCACCCGGTGGTGACGGTTGGAACTTCTCTCACTGCGTCACTCGGTGGTGACGGTTGGAACTTCTCTCACCGGGCCACCCGGTGGTGACGGTTGGAACTTCTCTCACCGGGCCACCCGGTGGTGACGGTTGGAACTTCTCTCACCGGGCCACTCGGTGGTGACGGTTGGAACTTCTCTCACCGGGCCACCCGGTGGTGACGGTTGGAACTTCTCTCACCGGGCCACTCGGTGGTGACGGTTGGAACTTCTCTCACTGGGCCACCCGGTGGGGACGGTTGGAACTTCTCTCACCGCGTCACTCGGTGGTGACGGTTGGAACTTCTCTCACCGGGCCACCCGGTGGTGACGGTTGGAACTTCTCTCACTGGGCCACTCGGTGGTGACGGTTGGAACTTCTCTCACCGTGCCACCCGGTGGAACTTCTCTGCCGCCGTCACAACAACCGCCAAGTTAAATCTCTTTTGAGTTTCACCTGAAGCCAGCAACGTCCTTCGGACGCGACCGTTCCTCCGTCCCCATGTCTTTCCAACCAGCCAGCCAGCAAAACTTGGTGCGGACCAATCAGTTTCAAGGACAATATATATCGGCAGAGCATGTTTTTTTGTGTGCACGTTCGCCACAAGTACGCGTGGTTGATGCAGACAGGATTCCTTGAGCAAGGATTCTGTTTGGTGATTTAACATCTTAACACAACTGTTTTCTTGCCAGAAAGAGCAAAACTTATTGTTATATTTTGGCTACTGGCATGAAAGGTCACGTAATAATAATAAAAATATGATGGCGTATTTGCGCGGGACACAAGGCCGGGGTGGAGGGTGGGTTTGGGGGGGGTGTTACATCACAAAGAACGCCGCGGGATGTTGGGTGACATCCCCACGCTGGTGTGACATCGTCTGGACTTCGGCGTGGCTCGGGCCGGGACGCATCTCGGCTCGAAGGGACCCACGGCCGACGGTCGAGAGTCATCACAGAGCAGCAGCACAACGATTTGGGAACGCGTCCATCGCCGGAGATGGGAGGCAACGGAATCGGCTGGTGGTGCGGGAGGCGCTGCGAGGACTCCAAACGGCACGGGATTTTTATCCGGCCGTGGATAAGGTCATGGCTGCTGCTGATGATGATGATGTGGGGAGGATGAGGAGGCGAGCGCACTCACTTGTACTGGGGAAGTCCGCAGGCCAGCATGAGGAACATGAGTCCGACGGCTCCTCCGAGGGACAACCCCAGCAACGCTGGAGGGGAGACACGACCATCGGCACCCGCCTCGTCACCATGTGGCGCAACTCCGACCAGCCGCGGCCGGCTACGTACGGTGCAAAAGAAGTTGGACGTAGACGCTAAAAAAAACAAGGATCGATCCACCGTATAGCCTGAACAGACTGTTGGGACAAGTGCTGTGAGCGAGCACCTGTGAAGGCCGGCACAACTGACGAGGGGGTGGGTGGCCAGAACCACGCCCGGCCGTCTTTGTCTCCCCAGTGGCGATGTTTACACACCGCCCCAGGTACTCATTTGAGTCGACCTAGGGGAGGCCAAGAACCGATTCAAATAATCGTCACTGGTGTTGGTCGTGAGCAGGAATGGAACTCGGGTCGCCGGGTTCGTGGTGCAGCGTAGCGCTAACCGCTGCACCGCCGCTCCCCTACATAGATGCACAGACAGGACAGCGCATCCCGTGCACGAGCCCCGAGCGAACTCGGCACCGCGAGGAGGCCGTAGCGCCCGGCACAGCCACGGACGGACCCCCACTACCCGATATGAATCCCACACAGCTGCAGTAGCGGCAGCAGCAACAGCATTCATTGCAACCCTGCGGTGAAAAGTTGGTCACGAGACCCAGCGAGGCTGTCCTGGCTAAACAACAACGACAATGACGACGATTTATCAACGTCGCGCTCGAGTGAGCATTGAGGCATTGCTGCTCCTCTCCTGTGTACGGCAACGCAGAGCCAGCGGTGGAAATTCCACATTACTCTGACGGGGGGGCGAGTAAAGTGGTAGGTATTTTATAGACACCCTCCCCCCCCACCGAGGGATTGATGATGGGCCGAGTCAACCCCCCCCGCCAAACCCCCCCCCAACGAGAATCTAAGTCAGCGGCTCGTGTTTACCGTCAATTTATTTTTGATCACCGCGGTTTATTTATGGGAGGTGAAAGGCATCGTGTCACGGGGAGCGGGTCAACAAGAAGCTCGCGTCACCGTCTGTCAATGGCCTCGGGAGATTGCGAGGTGTGGCCCTCGGTGATTATTACATTTTTTATTGAACACAACAACGGCCCCAAGGCGACCGCCGTGGGGGTGAAAGTCCGCGGGGCCTCTGGGCCAGCAACACCCCGCGGGGAGAGCCACGCAGAGTCCCCATGGACCAATGTCAGGAAGGGGTCCTCCTGCTGCTACTGCTGCTGCTGCTCCTCCTGCTGCTACTGCTGCTGCTACTGCTGCTGCTCCTGCTGCTACTGCTGCTGCTCCTGCTGCTGCTACTGCTGCTACTGCTGCTCCTGCTGCTACTGCTGCTGCTCCTCCTGCTGCTACTGCTGCTGCTGCTACTGCTGCTGCTGCTGATGCTGCTGCTGCTGCTGATGCTGCTGCTCCTGCTGCTGCTCCTGCTGCTGCTACTGCTGCTGCTCCTCCTGCTGCTACTGCTGCTGCTGCTACTGCTGCTGCTGCTGATGCTGCTGCTGCTGCTGATGCTGCTGCTCCTGCTGCTGCTGCTCCTCCTGCTGCTACTGCTACTGCTGCTGATGCTGCTGCTGCTCCTGCTGCTACGCCTGCTGCTACTCCTGCTGCTACTGCTACTGCTGCTGCTGCTCCATGTGGGTGCCTGGGATCAGCTAGCGCGCAGGACTGCGAAGCATGGCGACAGTGTGCGGAGGAGGCCTTCATCCAGCAGTGGATAGGCCGTGTCTCACGACGACGACGACGATGATTCTAAATTCTAGATTTGAAGCTTTCGTGTCTGCAAGAATTCATACTCTTAGGTTTTTTGGGTAAAGTCACGTAGGTAGAAAAATAAAATAAAAAATTACTAAAATAATAGAAATCCAATAAAATAATAAATCATTTTTTATTTTATTTTTATTTTATTTATATTATTACTTTTAGTAATTTTTCATTTTCTTTTTTTACTTACATGACTTTACCGAAAAAACCTAAGAGTATGATTCTAAATCATTCGCTAAGGCTCGGGCGTGCCCCGTAGACGCGAACAGCTGCGGCACACCGGGTAAACGTGACGTGAGCCACTGACCAGAGTGGGGAAGTATGGTCAAAGACCCTCCCCGCCCCCACCCCCCCGGAACCTTTCAACCGACGCAGCTAAATCACGACCGCCCCCAGTCAGGCCCACCCAGAGGTTCGTGGAGGCCCAGTGGGGCCAGGTGCCACGTGGCCCCCCCCCACCCCTTATTCAATGGCGAGACAAACCGGGCCTCTACAGGGACCCCCTTCTGTGCGGGGCCCGGGGCAAACCGCCGCTTCCGCCCCCCCCCACCACCTCCCGTCCAGGCTGCCCTGGCTGAGTGAGCGGCCCTCTGTGTCCCCGCGAGAAGCCTCCCCGGGGAGTCGCGAGACTCGGTTTTCTTTTTCCGGTGGAATATTTTGAACACCAATTTAGATTTTTTTTGTTTGTTTATTTCACTAAATATTTGTAAAGAGGGAGCGCTTTCACCGCGATGGGTCGTGGAAATTTTTAGTTTTTCCGTCAAAGTCGCAGGGGAAAAAAAACGAATTCCGCGCGGCGTACCCGGCTCGTGCCAGCGGAGATCTCCGCGTTCACCAAGGCCAGACCCGGCTGAATGAGACTCCCTGTTCAGTCTAAACTTAGCACCCGCGCGGCAGAGCGCACGGACAGGCGACAAAGACTGCCAAAGCCAACGCAGTCCGTCACCGTCACCATCACCCCCCCCTCCCCCCTTAGCCGAGCTTCAACAACCCGGCACAGGGTGTGGTGAAGTATGGTCGACGCAACGGACACCGCAGCAAACCATGCGCTGGTGAATGGAACTCAAAGCCAGGGTTTGTGCCAAGGTACAAACGCGATTAGCAGGAAGAAAAAAAAAACCCCCAAGCAAATATCCTGCTCAAAGAGCATTCAGAAGCAGTGTTCATCTCCTGAAAGTCCACATTCCTATGACGGGTTCGAGTCGTTCCACAGGACAGCCACTGTTGACTTCCCCCCAAAGCGGTAATCGTTTTATCGACGCCGTAGGGGCGATGATGGGCTGATTCACGCCACAAATCGGGGATTGATCTCGGCAACATCGCGAGACCGCTCGCTCTACCGCTGAGACTCGCGGCCGCGCGTTCTGTGCAGGGGGCAGCAGCGTTTGTCGGTGTCCGGGTCGCGTACGGTGGGGTCGAGTGTGGGTCACTCCCACCTCGACTTGACCAGCGTGGAAGTCGGCCACAAAGACGGAAATCCCGACTACGTCTTGGCTGGGAATGGCTCAAACGACTTCGCGTCAACTAAATGCATCTTCTTCTTGGTTCTTTCGGTAAAGTCACGTAAAAGGGAGATAATAAAATAATAAAAATAAAACATAATAAAAGAATATATTTTAATATTTTTAATAAATAATACATTTTAATATTTTATTATGTTTTATTTTCATTATTTTATTATCTCCCTTCTACGTAACTTTACCGAAAGAACCAAGAAGATGCATTTAGTTGACGCAAAAAATAAAACATAATAAAATAATACATTTTAATATTTTATTATGTTTTATTTTTATTATTTTATTATCTCCCTTCTGCGTGACTTTACCGAAAGAACCAAGAAGATGAATCCCTGCAGTCACGAAAGCTTTAAATCGGAAAAAAACTAAATGCATCTCGGCCTTCCGCAGCCTTGCGGGGGTGAATGTGACGACAAAAATAAGTTGGCAGCACGAGGAGAGGCACAGGCGGGCGGTGGTGGTGGTGGCGGTGGTGGCGGCGGTGGTGGTAGTGGTGGCGGTGGTGGTGGTGGCGGCGGTGGCGGTGGTGGCGGTGGTGGTGGTGGTGGCGGATCGCGGTGGTGATGGCGGTGGCGGTGGTGGCGGGTAGCGGTGGCGGCGGTGGTGATGGTGGTGGCGGTGGTGGTGGCGGTGGTGGCGGTGGTGGCGGTGGTGGCGGTGGTGGTGGCGGTGGTGGTGGTGGCGGCGGCGGTGGTGGTGGTGGCGGTGGCGGCGGCGGCGGTGGTGGCGGCGGTGGTGTTGGTGGTGGTGGCGGCGGTGGTGTTGGTGGTGGTGGCGGTGGTGGTGGTGGCGGTGGTGGCGGGTGGCGGTGATGGTGGTGGCGGTGGCGGCGGTGGCGGCGGTGGTGGCGGTGGTGGTGACGGCGGTGGTGTTGGTGGTGGTGGTGGTGGCGGTGGCGGCGGTGGTGGCGGTGGTGGTGGCGGCGGTGGTGGTGGTGGTGGCGGTGGCGGCGGTGGTGGCGGTGGCGGTGTTGGTGGTGGTGGCGGTGGTGGCGGTAGCGGTGGCGGCGGTGGTGATGGTGGTGGCGGTGGTGGTGGCGGTGGTGGCGGTGGTGGCGGTGGTGGCGGTGGTGGTGGCGGTGGTGGTGGTGGCGGCGGCGGTGGTGGTGGTGGCGGTGGCGGCGGCGGCGGTGGTGGCGGCGGTGGTGTTGGTGGTGGTGGCGGCGGTGGTGTTGGTGGTGGTGGCGGTGGTGGTGGTGGCGGTGGTGGCGGTGGCGGTGATGGTGGTGGCGGGTGGCGGTGGTGGCGGTGGCGGCGGTGGTGGCGGTGGTGGTGACGGCGGTGGTGTTGGTGGTGGTGGTGGTGGCGGTGGCGGCGGTGGTGGCGGTGGTGGTGGCGGCGGTGGTGGTGGTGGTGGCGGTGGCGGCGGTGGTGGCGGGTGGCGGTGTTGGTGGTGGTGGCGGTGGTGGTGGTGGCGGTGGTGGTGGTGGTGGTGGCGGTGGCGGCGGTGGTGGTGGTGGTGGTGGTGGTGGCGGTGGCGGCGGCGGTGGTGGTGGCGGTGGCGGTGGTGGCGGTGGCTACGCTGCACGTGGCCTGTGATCCATCGCCGCGAGGGTTGGTGGATCACCGCACAGATGTTGCGACACTCCCGCGCCGTGTGCGTCGTGGATGAGCCGTACCCTGGCTCTCCGGGAAAAAAGCAACAAAAAAATGTGGACTCCGCCTGTTACATCTGCAAGGGATAGCGTGTTTCCCCCTCGCACCGCGTGTGTTTTCTCCGCGTGCTCCGGTTTCCTCCCCCGCGTGCAAACGCTCATGAATTGGCCGACAACGCACCGATGTCGGCAATTGTTGTTGCCGGATCATCGCGTGGCAGCTGCTGCTGCTGACTACCCGCTCCTCTGTTCCTTCCTCCCCGCGCCACTCATTCGCCCCCTCTCACCGAGAGTGAAGCGGACACCGACGATGTTACAAGTGGACACTGTAACATCGTCGTCGTCGTCAGCAGCCACCACCACAACCCTCAACGCATCTGTCAAGTGTTACCGCCAGATGCGTCGAGCCTTGCTACGCGCGCACACACACGTGTACACACACGCACGTGTTGTACACACACGCGTGGTGTACACACACACACGCATAGTGTACACACACACACACACGTGTTGTACACACACACGTGTTGTACACACACACGTGTTGTACACACACACACACGTGTTGTACACACACACACGCATGGTGTACACACACACGTGTTGTACACACACACACGTGTTGTACACACACACACACGTGTTGTACACACACGTGTTGTACACACACGTGTTGTACACACACGCATGGTGTACACACACACACACGTGTTGTACACACACACACGTGTTGTACACACACACACACGTGTTGTACACACACGTGTTGTACACACACGCATGGTGTACACACACACACACGTGTTGTACACACACACACGTGTTGTACACACACACACGTGTTGTACACACACACACGTGTTGTACACACACACACGTGTTGTACACACACACACACACACGTGTACACATACACACACGTGTACACATACACACGTGTACTACACACACACGTGTTGTACACACACACACGTGTTGTACACACACACACACACGTGTACTACACACACACACGTGTTGTACACACACACACGCGCATTCTTTGCACGCACGTGGCCTGCCCGCAATTGCAGAACCACCAATCGCTGATGACGTGTAAGGGGGGATTGTTGTGAGTTGTCGTAGGAAATGGGGGGGGGGGGGAGTTGGTAGGGGGGGCGAGAGAAGGGGGTACAAAGGGGACCTTGTGAGGGGCACTCACCACCCAGGGTCACGTCACCCAAACGCCCAGACCGGGAACAAAGTACCCCCTTGTTTAACTTCGGGGGTTCCCTTCCTCCCCCCACTGCTCTGCCCCCCTCCCCCCCCAAGGGGGTCTTCAAGGCCGCCCATTGTGTTGCACGGGCTCAGGGTCCCCTTCTCGCTGCTCAATCAACTGGGGGTCTCTCATGGGAGAGGAGGGTGGGGTGGGTGGTGGTGGTGGTTGGGTGGGGGGGGGTCTCTAAGGGTCTCTAGGGGGTCTCCCACTGTGCACGGGGCGGGCGAGACGCGACGGGAGGGCCCCCCGGGAAGGACCCCCCCCCCCACCCCCAATGCGGGCGATTCTTCCCATCAAAGCCACCGCTGTGTGGCTGTGATGCAGGTAACGGGGGGGGGGGGTGGAGATCGCGAGAATGTGACAATCGCTCCGCCCCCTTTCACCGCCCCGCCCCCCCTCCAAAGCCCCGCCTCTACCACCCCCCCCCCCCAACGCAGCCCCCCCCCTCCACCCCCCCGCCAATGCAGCCCCCAGTGGCCAGGCAGCGTTGTCCAGGGTGGGTTGCCGGTGGTGTCGACAAGCACGTGGGGGGGGGGGGGGCTCCAGCGTCACGTGGGGGGGGGGGGCTCTAGCGACACGTGGGGGGGGGGGGGGCGGGGGCTCTAGCGTCACGTGTGGGGGGGCTCCAGAGACACGTGGGGGGGGGCTCTAGCGTCACGTGGGGGGGGGCTCCAGAGACACGTGGGGGGGGGGGGGCTCAATCGACACGTGGGGGGGGGGGGCTCTAGCGACACGTGGGGGGGGGGGCTCTAGCGACACGTGGGGGGGGGGCTCTAGCGACACGTGGGGGGGGGGCTCTAGCGATACGTGGGGGGGGAGGCTCAATCGACACGTGGGGGGGGGGGGGCTCTAGCGACACGTGGGGGGGGGGGGCTCTAGCGACACGTGGGGGGGGGGGCTCTAGCGTCACGTGGGGGGGGGGGGCTCTAGCGTCACGTGGGGGGGGGGGCTCTAGCGTCACGTGGGGGGGGGCTCCAGAGACACGTGGGGGGGGGGGGCTCAATCGACACGTGGGGGGGGGGGGCTCTAGCGACACGTGGGGGGGGGGGCTCTAGCGACACGTGGGGGGGGGGCTCTAGCGATACGTGGGGGGGGAGGCTCAATCGACACGTGGGGGGGGGGGCTCTAGCGACACGTGGGGGGGGGGGGCTCTAGCGACACGTGGGGGGGGGGCTCTAGCGTCACGTGGGGGGGGGGGGCTCTAGCGTCACGTGGGGGGGGGGGCTCTAGCGTCACGTGGGGGGGGGGGCTCTAGCGATACGTGGGTCTGTGCCATTGGACAATGCGCATCGAGGCCGCCTCTCTAGCCGAGCCGATTCCGCCACTCCGTCTCCCCGCGGGGGGGGGGGGGGGGTGCCTCTCCTGTCGTGGTTCGTGACCATCACGACGCCTCCTGCCCCTTCTACCCCTTAGACTGATGTTCTCTGCAAGGCCGTAGCCATGGAGTTAACATTGGGGGGGACCAAATCTTCCCCCACCCTCAGAAAAAAAAAAAATCTAAATTTGAAAACGAATTTCCTGCCTAAAATATTTAAAAATGCACTAACACATAGGAGGGACTTTTTTACAATAATATCTAACAGTGTATTGTATTACATTGCTCTGTTTTTTTTCTTTTTTACCTTTTCTTGTTTCATTGCTTGTAATGGCAGAGATTAGGGATTCATAAAGTACAACCATAACCACAATCATATCAACAGAAATCTATTTTATAGCAATATTATGGGGCGGGACATTTGGAGCATATTTGAATATGGGGGGGGGATGTGTGTGTGTCCCAATATATATTATAATTACGGCCTTGGTTCCAGTGGCGGCTCCTGCAAAATCTCTCGGGGGGGGCAAATGTCTGGATGATTGATAAGGATAAGGTCCACCCATGCAAAGGATAAATTAACAGCTTAAGCATGTCAAGGCAACTTCACTTCTTTAATATTAATGAAAAATAAAGTGACTCTTACAATACATCTTGTTTGTTTCTATACTCACTATTAAAACAAACCACTCAAGTTTATTTTATTAAAGATTCCACTAGGTGGCGACAAATAATATTGTTGGATGCAACGTGCTTACGTATGATGACGTAAGCACGTATGATGACGTAAGCACGTTAGTGCGAGCCCTCCCGGAAGCCATAGAGAATGCATTGCAGCGCCCCCCGTTCGAAAAAAAAACATCTTTGAATGTAAGTCTATGGGACCACTCGGGGCGATTCTCAGCCGGAGGGAAATCGCCCAAAAAGAGGCGGTACTCCACAGAACGTAGCATGACGCTGATTGGACTATATCCAGAGGCACAGTGACGGCTAGCGTGACTCTGTGGTTGAATGACATTGGTGGTGCGTCGCCCAATCACCCTAATGAAGAAACCGCCCCTGCTTGGTTCTCTGATATAAACACAAAATACGTTCTTATAACCTTACCTATGTTCTGTAATCCACGGAGAAAAATATATAAACACATTCCTGCGGAGGGAGCTGGTAGGAACGTTGGGTTGCTCAGTCAATAGCCAGGGTCAACGGCGGCGTGGTGTATTCCGCAAATATGCCCGACTGTGAGGGCGGGCACAAGCCGGCGTGAGTAGGTTAAACATTGAGTTTTATAAGGGCACCACGGGGTGACCAGCCCCTAACTCCCCACCCACCACCCACCCAGCCCCACCCTCCCCACCCAGCCCCTCCCCACCCTCACCACCCAGCCCCTCCCTCCCCACCCAGCCCCTCCCTGCACGACGGACACAATAATCCCCTGTGGGCTGGTGTAACCAGGAGGTTCCTACCAGTATTAGTTATTTAAAACACAATTCGCGCTCGTTTCCCGTTTCTTTGTTTCATCAACAAACGGTTTTGGCGAAATGACGACGGTGGCGATGACCGTGTCACGTGACTCTGGGGGGGCACGGGTTCGTGTTTCGCATTCTGTCGAAACGAATGCCGCAGCGATGGTCATCACGGGGCAATCGATGCGAATCGATCAACCTACGCTTCCCAATCCGCACGCAAGGCGACATCCCCACCCGTGTAGCCTTCACAGACCGTTGGGGCAAGTGCTGTTAGCGAGCACCGATGAAGGCCGGCACTGTGGCACGCGAGGGGGTGGGTGGCCAACACCACGCCCGGCGGCCTTTGTCTCCCTAGTGGCGATTTTTACACAGCGCACCGGTTTCCGATGATCGTCACTGGTGTTGGCCGTGAGCGGGAATCGAACTTGGGTGGCCGGGTTCGTAGCGCAGCGCGCGAACCGCTACACCGTAACTACAAAGACAAAGATCCCCCGTGTAGGCCTAATACATCGTTGGGGTAAGTGCTGTTTATCGAGCACATGGAGGCCGGCAGGGCACACAAGGGGGTGGGTGGGCCAGCACCATTCTCACCAACACACCCACTCACCCAATAACTCACCCACCCACCCACTCACCCATCCACTAACCCACCCACCCACTCACCCAATAACTCACCCACCCACTCACCCAATAACTCACCGACCCACTCACCCACCCATTCACCCACCCACTCACCCACCCACTCACCCAAGAACTCACCCACCCACTCACCCAATAACTCACCCACCCAATCACCCACTCACCCACTCACTCACCCAATAACTCACCCACCCACCCACTCACCCACTCACCAACCCACTCACCCAACAACTCACCCACCCACTCACCACACCGCACGTCATCCCTCCTCCTCCCATCATCATCATCGTCGTCGTCTCATCGACCAAAGTTCTTCGAAGCACGCAACACAATTCACAACTTTGAACAGCGCTGTTAGTTGCTGGTCACTTGGCGCCATGGCCCTTTGTGCTGAGCAAACCGTGTCATACATATACGGGTGCTCCAAAATAAATGTTAACACTCATATGCAACTATCGTTTTTAATGTTAAAAGAACGGATAATACTACACGGTAACATGATAACGTAATCTTCTTGGTTCTTTCGGTAAAGTCACGTAGAAGGGAAATAATAAAATAATAAAAATATAACATCATAAAATACAATTATTTTATGTTTTATTTGGATTTATTTTTATTATTTTATTATTTCCCTTCTACGTGACTTTACCGAAAGAAACAAGAAGATGAATCCCTGCAGTCACGAAAGCTTTAAATCGAAAAACAAATGTAATGTTAATAGCTTCAAAAAGTTAAAGAGTCTCCACTCGTTCGCCATCGTTGTCAACGCATTGCCTGGAATCTTCTCCCGGTGGTCTCCAAAGCCCGGAGGAGGCAAATTTCTCGTGGTATTGTTGCAAATTCTCAGAAGTTTAACATTGTTTTGGGAAGCATCCTGCATTACAGACGGCATTCACACAGGCGAACGTAGAGCGGCCAAAACTTTCGGAAGAAAAACAACAACCACCCCCCCCCTCCTCCACAAGCGATACAAAACAAAGGGGCAGAGCAGCGAGGCGATCAAAACCTCGCTCTGCTACTCCAAATCGCGGCGCTGACTCTGAACATCTTCCCGAAGCGCCACACCCCGAGAGAAGGGGGGGGGGAAACGCCATCATCGTCATCAGCCATGGTCAATCCACTGCTGGACGAAGGCCTTCCCAATCCACCGCCGCCGCCACTTACTACCCACACACTCACACAGAGAGTTAATCGCTCCATCTCCCACCGGTTGTCCCCTTCTCTCGCAGCGGACGAGAGAAAAAGAACACCCCCGTTACGTGCGATCAGCTGTTCCGAGCTGTCAAAAGCCACGCCGACAGTGACCAAAAACCCACCCCCTTTGTCGACTTGCCACAGCGCGGTGGGTCGCTCCTGCGATCGTCGCGTGATCCGTCAACCCCACCCACAGCGATGGGTGGATAGCCCCCCCCCCCACACGCCCGCATCCCTCTCCTTCTGCAGCCCCCCAAAACATCGTCGTCTCTTCTCTCTGTGAGACACAAGCGCCCCCCACCCCACGCGCCCCCCCAAAACCCGCGCTCACCCCCCCCCCCGCGCTCACCCCCCCCCCGCGCTCACCCCCCCCCCCGCGCTCACCCCCCCCCCCCGCGCTCACCCCCCCTCCCGCGCTTAGCCCCCCCCCCCAACACCGACAAATACCTTTGACTCCGGCCATGGTGGTGCTGGTGGTGGTGCTGCACCGCTCGAGTGGAGAGCGAGGAGCGCTCGCTGGGAGCGCCGTGACGCACGTCCGGGAGGAGACGGAGCGCTGGCGGTGAGAGACGGGGGGGGGGTAAGAGCAGTGCGCTGTTGCCACCTTCCACCACTACCACTACCATCACCATCTCCACCCGTCCCGTCGCAACAAAACGCGGACGAGTTATTTTTGGTTTGTTAAATCGGCCCGCGTGCGCTCAGCACCGTGCAGTTCGCTGAGCAACAACCACAACAAAGTTCAACGCAAGCGCCGCCGCGTTTCGGTGTTAGAAAAAACAACGGCGATTATATTCCTGTATGCCATCGTACGGGACTTGTCCCGGAAAAAGCCGGACGGGTGGCAACCCCAGGGTTGGCGAGTTGGACAGAAAACAATGGTTAGTCCTTAGTTCCGTCCTATACCCCCCCTCCTCCTCCAGCCTCGCCTTCCTACCCACATCTTACCCCACCGCATGGAACACACCGCTTTAACAGCTGTCGTGTGTACCCACGTATACTGCGGAGGTGATATACACACACACACAAATTGATAACTATAAAAACTATTGCCCCCCCATCATTAAAAAGTGCCGCGCTGGGAGATCGCACGTGTCACGGATAATTCTGCGGGAGAGGGAAAAAAATGCATCCACAGGAACAACATTAGGGGCCGTCCATAAATGACGTCACGCGATTTTGGACGATTTTAAACTATTGTCATTGTAGTACGTATTTTATGTGGCGTTGCACTCTGATGTTGTAGGAGAAAACATTTATTAAAAAGTCTATTTAATTAAGTGGAACATGTCGTCTATATTTATTTAAAGTTGCGCATTTTGATGTGACGTCACATTTCTCAAACTCCCCCCCCCCCTCGTCACACATCGTCACAAATGTCTGACCTCCCCCCCCTAGGTGCGTGACGTCATTTATGGACGGCCCCTTCGTGGTGGGATACTGTTGGTAGTGGTGGGGTATGGTGACCCAAGTTCGATTCCCACTCACGGCCAACACCAATGACGATTATCTAAACCGGTTCTGGGCCTCCCCAAGGTCGACTCAGCCTCAAATGAGTAGCTGGTGCAGTGTGTAGACATCGCCACTGAGGAGACAAAGGCGGCCGGGCGTGGTGCTGGCCACCCACCCCCTCGTGTGCCGTACCGGCCTTATTCGGTGCTCGCTTACAGCACTTGCCCCGACAGTCTGTTCAGGCTATACGGGGGATCTTTGTCTTTGTAGTTATGGTGTAGCGGTTCGCGTGCTGCGCTACGAGCCCGGTCACCCAAGTTCGATTCCCGAATCAATGTTTTGTAAACCGGGAATGCAGCCTGGTAGTCCAGGCATGAATTTTGGCAACGTGCTGTAACAAACCGCGAACCAGAACCACCACCCCCTGCCTGCCCCATTGCCACGCAGTGTATGCACCAGAGGTGTGGACTCGAGTCATGTGACTTGGACTCGAGTCAGACTCGAGTCATGAATTTGATGACTTGCGACTCGACTTGGACTTGCATAGCAATGACTTTGTCCCACCTATGAGATGTGGACTCGAGTCATGTGACTTGGACTCGAGTCAGACTCGAGTCATGAATTTGATGACTTGCGACTCGACTTGGACTTGCATAACAATGACTTTGTCCCACCTATGAGATGTGGACTCGAGTCATGTGACTTGGACTCGAGTCAGACTCGAGTCATGAATTTGATGACTTGCGACTCGACTTGGACTTGCATAACAATGACTTTGTCCCACCTCTGGTATGCACGTTGACCTTATATTCTTGGTTCTTTCGGTAAAGGCACGTAGATGGTTCAAAGAAAATAACAAAAACCCAAGACGTTTCGATCACAACACAAGCGATCGTCATCGGGAGGGAAAGAGGATGGCGATCGCTTGTATTGTTTCCCTTCTACGTGACTTTACCGAAAGAACCAAGAATATGAATCCCTGCAGTCACGAAAGCTTTAAATCACGTTGAACTTCTTTCACACCGCACGTTCGCCAATCGGAGGTGCGTGGTAAGGACATCGTGCGCTCTCCCGTTTTCTTAACATTTATTTTCACGGTTGTGCTGTACAAAACTTGGACGTGTTTTTTTAAGTTGTGCACCACGTGTTTGCTCGCCGCGATGTTCAGCGTTCAGAAGTTAAATTTAGCTCCTGAAAGAATCTCCCCGCGCGTGGATTGAAATGCCAAGGCACGTGGTACAACACCCCAACGTGTTACAAATCCCTAAGAGACACGCAACGGCGATGGTCAGAGGGATCGACGTTCTGCCAAGCGCTCACGAAGTGGTGGTGTTATTTCACCACGGTCAAGCCAATGATTAGCCACATTCAACAATTTGGGGTTTGCCGATTTTCTCAGGAAAGAATCATAGCAATGGCTGCGTTACTCATCTGGCTAAGGAGGCATCGAAGAAGCGTGGCTTATTTCATTTATTTTTGAATGCCAAAGCCTTTCGTGAACTTCGGATCATTACCACTGCTGTACAAATGAACCTTATGGCGGGACCCCGGGGTCCCAAATAAACGGAAGTCAAATCGCAATTAATTTATTTTTGGCGACTCCGTCCCACCGCGCACATCAACGCCGCGACTCACCTGGCACGGATCATTCTGTTGTCGTGTCGTCCAAACGCAAGGAGGCCGAATGCGCAAAACAAAACTTTGAAACTTTGATTAGCGCATCGTGTACAGCTCGTCGAGAGAAATCGGTTGCCGTATCGTTCGCCTTCAAGACGTAAAATGACGTCGCAACGCAGTTTGTGCGGGAGCCGGGGGCATACGGGACCCTGCCATCAGGTTCAAATTGTTGCCCAAGTTTGAATCCTGTTCTCAAATCTAAAATAAAGGCACTCAGTTCGTACCCATCTCTTGACAGAATTCTATTTGAAGCAAAGTCGTGGGGAATGAGTTACCCATTCAGGGATTCGCTTCAGGTCACTTGCACACTTTCCTGTCAAGTTTTTGTACTTCGCAGTACATGGGGGCAGCGAGTCCAAAAAGTTAAATACATTTTGCTGTATATTGCATTAAAATGTAAATGCCAGCACTTGTTTAAAAATAAATGTCAATACTTTATAGATGTTTAAAATTTCATTGTAATGTTGCATCAATTCATGTGAATTTTTCGATCAAAATACGTACGAAGCATTGCCAAAAGTCTCAGACGACGGTGTCAGCAAA
Source organism: Lampetra planeri (assembly GCF_965212315.1). Lineage (NCBI taxonomy): Eukaryota > Metazoa > Chordata > Hyperoartia > Petromyzontiformes > Petromyzontidae > Lampetra > Lampetra planeri. Next base: position 2,220,721 of record NC_136152.1, on the reverse strand, counting down.
GCGGAATGAGCAATCTTAAAAAATTGCTACCAAGACGAAACACGACGACATCGCGTTAATGCAAAACACAAACGGTCAGAAGCTGCAAATCAAAAGGCATTTTATACACGTTTTTATTTCAAAATACGACAGGTTCGCTAAATACAAAAATATGCTTTTTGCGTCCGAAGTAAATGCAAAACTCCTCCACGGAGGCATGTTTTCGGCTCCTATACATCATAAACAAAATCACCAAGGTATCTTTTCGTGCTAACAATAGTGACGTCGCTTCCACCGCCACTCAACACTCTGTCAGCAAGAAGAGCAATCTTTGTAAATTGCCAATGGAAAAATTACCCATGTCATGCTTGCATGGCGCAAAGGTGCAGCTGCAAAAGTGGATTATCACTTGTGAAACTAGCATTTGCAGAATAAGTGGTGCTGCGTTTGGGATACTTATTTTACATATGATGGTTTGCTCTATGCAGATGTTTAAACAACAATCCCCCATGTGAACCTTATGGCGGTACCCCGGGGTACCAAATAATAAAAAATGGCCGAGGCAATTAAATATTTTATTTCTGGGACACTTTTTTTCCAGGGGTGTACTTAACTCCGCGACTGGGGTACCAATCGATCCGACATCGGTGCTACTCCGCAATGTCGAAACGCAGCGTGGACGATTGCGCCGAAACCCTGAACGCTCGTGTGCACCGTAGTGCATCGTGTACAGCTCGTTAAGATGAGTCGATTGCCACATCACCGACCATCAACAGACTAAAAATTACGGCATCACAGACATTATGCGAGAGCCGAGGTGCTATGGTACCCCGGGGTACCGCCATAAGGTTCATAGAGCCTTTACAGACTGTTGGGGAAAGTGTCTTAGCGAGCATCGATGAAGGCTGGCATGGCACACGTGGGGGCGGGTTCACCAACACCACACCCAGTCGCCTTTGTCTCCCCAGTGGCGACGTTTACACACCGCACCAGGCACTCATTTGAGGCTGAGTCGACAAAGGGGAGGCCTAGAAGCGGTTCAGATAATCGTCACCTGGTGTTGGCCGGGTCGCCGGGTTCGTAGCGCAGCGCGCGCTAACCGCTACACCACCGCTCCACACTCATTCTATGCAGCAACAAATGGAAAACAAATTCCATTTGCATTAAAAGAGAGGACCAGAAAAAATTACACACGTGCAATGTTCTCAAAGCCAAATTGACAGGCAAAGTTGTGATGCATGCACAAGTACATACACACGGCTAGCTTTATTTACAGCCTCGCTTAGTCGTTACAATTCAAAAAAGATTTCACATTTCCAAACGCTTATTAAATACTGTGTGCATCCAAATTGAAAAATGTGAAATATGCATAAAAAAATGTTGACATTCTCTGTGGCACACTTTTACACCTTGAGCTTTAAATCATGTCGAGTTAAAACTAAGCGCATTTTTTACTAGGTTTATTAAAATGTATCTTTATTGATAAGCACAAATAAACATCCTTTAAAAAGCAAAACACCTAACAATAAACAGAACACGGCACGGCGGTGTGAACGTTGGCATGTTTCAAACAGTTTCATCGTTGATGCTTTTGACTTGTGAAATTGACAATCGATCCTGATCGTAATTAATAACAAATTACTTTGATTAGTCAGTCTACTTGTGGGGAGACGCGTGGTGGTGACGGTGTTGTTGCCCCTTGCCGGGAGGTTGTGATGACACAGCCACGCCTTTCTGCTGACTTCCCTTGATTTGTGTGAAAAACAACGAGGCTTGGTCGTAACGTAGATTGCGAACGTTGTAGACGTTACCTGCGGGAGGGGGGGGGGGGACCGGTAGCCACAAGAGGACAGCGCGGGCATTAGACACGGGGGCACAAACGTCACGAGTTTAAACGTACGTATTCCACGTTCGTACAGTGGGGAGTTTATCGGCAATATCTACGTTCACGTCGAGGTTGCTGAGCCGGTGGGGCGGCTACAGGTCTGGTTCATATCTGAAATGCTGCCAGCGAATGATGACAGTGGGTAGTGCTGCTAAATCAGGTGTGCGGGGCGGGAAGGAAGGACAACAAACTCAATACGTAAAGCAGTTTTGAAAGAAATTCGTTTTCAAAAACTCGGTGGTGTTCTGGACCATGGCTTCTGCACTCCTGCTGTAAAACTGTCGAATCTATTTGAGTGAAGTGACTCTTACCGGGCGGTACAACAAACATGTCTCCAGTCTGCAGGATGTAGTTGGAGTTGTGGATGGTAATGGCAACTTTTCCCTGTATGACGTTGAACAGCTGCAGAGGAAAACATTGCACGCAATTCATTTCCGTTAAGGTGCAAGAGTCGTTAATATCCTTTCTCGTGTTTGCATTGTGAGAAATGCATTTATACATCGCACAATGTAGAAATCCATTGTTTACATTTTCATAACTAAAACCCTTGCATAGTTACGCTGTAATAAACTTTTTTTTATTTTACCAGGTAAGGTCCACTGAGTGATGTAGCTCTTTTTCAGTAGGAACCTGGCCACAATTGATAGCTAAAAATGTAGTGGCTTATCATGTGGACATTTATAGCAACTAAATCCTTTAAACGCATGTTCATTCTAAATGTGGAGGGAAAAACAGGAGGACCCGGAAAAAGAAATCCACGTGACCACGGGGAGAACATGCGAACTTCAAATATACAACAGGCGTCAAGGGTTGGGGGATGGAACCCATGGCCTCCTGTATACCAGGCAAGGTTGTTAACACCACGGCACCATTTCAGGAGAGGTAGGAGAGTGGCCCCTGGAGAGGAGAGGAGTGAGATGAGGGGACAGGCACATGGGAGGGGGAGCAGCAGAGCAAGACGACAGGGGGAGTCACCATGCCAATGCTCACCATGGTGTCCATGTTGACGTACTGCAGCCCCTTCTCTTGCTGTGGTCGCAGGATGAAGTAGCCGCAGGCGAACGTGGGTTGACTCAGTGCCTTCCACACGCCCAACGCGTCCGTGGGCTGCAGGGCCTGCCGGTGGGGCCCCAGGTACGCGCACATGTCCTGCGTACGCACGCAGTCTTCGCGCACAACGGACATCCCCCGAATGTGGTAAGAGATCAAAGGAACGTGCAGCCTGCCAGTAGGGGGCCGATGATTGCTACGTGCTACGTCATATTTCAGATTTGGCAAATTTAGACCACGATGCCCGGCACACGACGTTGTCGAATGTTATAAGGCGATCTTGAACGTCCACTCTGAATAATAATTAATGATTGACCTAGGAAGCCACATTCAGCGAAAGGAGTAATTTGTATGTTTTTATGTAAGGATGTTTTTTCACCCAGTGAATGAGTGTTTATACACGTGTGGGGGGAAGAAAAGAAACCGGAGCACCCAGAGGAGAAATCCCCCACAGACAGGACAGACGATTTTAGTCCACACTTGTTGCGTTGCCTTCTCCCGGCGAGCCAGGGCATGGGGGCATCTCGACACCCACGGGAAAGGAGTTTCACAACGTTCACGTAAGCCACCAACCCTCGGTCTCTACAGTGCTCGATTACAAGCACCCGTCACCACCGCCAGGCTAAGCGGACGCCACGTATTTTTATGGTCGATACACCCCCCCACAGTATTAACCAGGGCGGCATGCCAGAATGAAAGCTCATGTCACTGCTTGGGGAAAGGCTTTCACTTGAAGAAGCTATAGGGAGCCCCTCTACAATGAAGAATGGTGACCTCTTTCACAGTGGCCAGAGGCCTTGTAATAAGAAAGGGTGGGCGTACTCGCTTGACCCGACCACCACGTGACCCACCATTTCGACTGTGGTGTCGCTATTTATACTACCGGATGGACAGAGGTGGAATATTTAATAAACCTTCCCATTGTTTCAACTTCCACACCAGGAGATGGAAGTGCAACCGCCAGATAGCAATCCCAGGGTAGTAACCATGACACCATTCCACTGGTAATAACTTCTTCCCCCCCCCACCCCCCATAACATTTGCATTATCCTAATTTCTTATTCTTTAATAATAATATCCACATTCCAAGTAACGCACATTTATTTTTGGTACAGCAGGCCGCCCCATGCAGTTTGCCATTGGGGGTTTGTCAGTGTGGGTTGGAGTTGGGGGTCCCAAGCGAAATCCTTTTGACAGTGGTTTGGGTCTCCCAAGTTTTGGATTTTCTATAGGGGCAAGTCCCTAAAAGCAACAACAACTTTATGCTAAGGCAGTGGTTCTTAAGCTTTACTGCAGCCTCAATCGTTAAAAAGGCTATCATATTCTTAAAATAATATTTTATTGTTTCCCTTCTACGTGACTTTACCGAAAGAACCAAGAATATGAATCCCTGCAGTCACGAAAGCTTTTAGTCAAAAGGCTATCATGTTAATGAATACTTAGGTTTGATGAAACAAAGTCATTGCACTTATGGACTTCATGTGTTTCGATGATTTACCTTCTAAAAAAATCTGGCATGTCTCGCACCCCCCCAGAAAGGGCATCTTGCACCCCAAGGGGGTGGCGTGCACCGCAGGTTAAGAACCACCGTGCTAAAGTTGAATTCATAATGGATCATCTTCATGACCGTTGTCGTGCCCCACCCCCCAAATTTCAAAGACAAACATATTGACAGAGCTATTGAATGCACTGACACCTTAGGTGGGAAAAACTCAAAACCACAATCAATCCACATTTCCCTCCCTGCAGCTCACTCCACTACCTTTTCCACTCATCTCTCTCCCCCTCCATGACTCTCCCTTCCCATCTCACACTACTCCCCTCCACTCACTATCCCCTCCATGCATTCTCCTGGCTCTCCCCTCCCCTCCAATCACTCTCCTGCCTCTCCCATCCAACTCTTCTCCGCCACAGTTACTGTCCGCCAAGGGCTGGACCACTCACCCATGACGAACTCTTCGTTCTCGTTGAGACCCTGCACAGGTGTGCCTTCATTAAAGTCCGCGAGGTCCATCTCCTCCGGTATGTCTTCCGTTTGGATCGACAGATTCACTGACCCAGGAGACGAGATATGCGGTTACTCAACAGAACCGACGTCACAGCGAACAGAAACTCGCCACCACCACCATCTGCAGCACCAACCACCACCATCGCCAGCACTCCCACCATCATTATCATCAGCACCGACACTAGTTGCACTACCCAAGCAAGAACACCAGCAGTATCACCTTCAGCAACAGCAGCAGACGGACCATTTCCACTACCAGCACAGTAGTTAGTGGCATTTTGGCTATTTTACACAGTACTCTGAAAAGCTCATCGGCAAAGATACCTGGTAGGTTGGCGTTGTGGTCGCTGGAAACGGAGAATGGTGTGACCCGTGGGTTCTTCGGTCTACGAATGTTGGTTTTCATATTCTTCTTTTGGGCCTGTTGGGGGTTCACCTGCTCTGGAGAGATGATTCCCGATACTAGAAATCCACCTGCGTCATACATTCGCACACAAAATCACCACACCAACTTGTTTCGCAAATAGCATTTTGACAACTTATACAAATGTTGGCGGTGGTCACCATTACATGGACGGCGACATTGCCTTGCGGTAGCTTGTTAACCGCTAGTTGCAGGCTCACTGGTTCGAATCCAGCAGCCGTCCCGGTTACTACTGCGAGTGCAGTAACCACACGCTGCCTGGCTTCAAAAGTGGGCGTTAAAGATTCTCCAAAGTCTTTCCCAACACTGGGCCTATTGCGCACCGCGTCAGAGTCCACATTTAAAATAAATAAATAAAATCACGCAAATTACTCAATTGGGTCTATAAATAGCAATCATCGCCCCCCTATTGGCAGCCTAAATTCCCCAGGTCACGTTTGCAAGACTAATCGTGGTGTCTTGCGTTGTCACCTGGTTAAGCAAGATAAACTTATAATTATATGCCACGCCGTCAGTAGCGAAATACGCAGAAACCACAGCATTGGTGAAGACCTGTACATGATACAATATATACTTTGGAATTTTCCTACAATGTTATTCCGACTGTGCCGTCTATGTCATGATATGTGAAATATAATTCATTTGGCTCACAGGGCTATACCAAATAAATGAAACTGAAATCATTGATTTGGCACTCACAATTGTATTGCAACCCGTTGTGTTAGAGAACAGACCTCGGAAGCAACTACCACAGAGCTACCTCCGAGATTCCTACAAGCAAACTCTGGTCCACTCGGTAAGGAGGCAGCACTTTTCAGTCCACTCGACTCCAGAAAGTATAGTTTGTCGCATGACAGTCACGACGATATTTTAATTCTCAAGGGCTGGAATTTCACCAAATTAAGCGTGGAACTAAAGTTAATGTACAGGGCTTCTTGCGCAGCCATTGGTGGCCAGGCTGAGAGCTTCAACTTACCAACCTTGAGGTTCCGGTTTAAATTACAAGTGGCTGAAATCTGGACCTCCGAGCCACCCGTTCCACTTTAGACCAGAGAATGAATGTAAAGACCTCAGCATTAAGACACACACCTGCCAATAATGACCTACAGTATGGATCGAGAGAGAAGCACACATACACACACCTGATCGCCGGAGCTTGTACTTGATGCGCTCTCCAGCCCAGAATTTCAGTGCGGGTACGCGTGTGCGCTCCGAGCGCCGCATGCCCGGAGTGTTTGTCGGCAACCCTGAAAGCGGACAAACGGCGAGTTCAGCAGCGGCAAGCTCGTGTGGTTATAAGGCAGCGGTCGGGAACCTATGGCTCGCGAGCCATATATGGCTCTTCCGGTGACGGCATATGGCTCCCAGACAATTTTGAGTTGAAAAAAATAATAATAATAAAATAAAAATAAAATCAGTTTGGAACTGATTTTAAAATACTTGTGATATTGCTTAATAATACTGTGTCATTTTAAAGTAAACAGAAATTAGTTTTGAAGATCAAATTTCTCGGGTCACGGGTCCCGTGACCAGAAGTCGCATTAAAAGTAGGACATATTTAATTTATTATACGTTAAAAATACTATATGGCTCTCAATGAAATATATTTAGAAATATTTGGCTTTTATGGCTCTCCCAGTCAAAAAGGTTCCCGACCCCTGTTATAAGGTAACGGGAAAAAGGTGCAGCCCTGACATTACTTTTCCACTCGCGCGCCACGGCTGCTGAAGGAAGGGCCCTCACGATAGAGCTCTACAAAGAACCCACACTCTAGAGCAGGGGTGTCCAAACTTTTTGCAAAGAGGGCCACATTTGATAAAGTGAAGATGCCCCGGGGGCCAATAGTTACTTTTGACATTTTTTTTACCACAAAAGTTACGTGGAAATACACTGTTATAAAACAATTTTCATTGTCACAATTACCTTTATTTTTCAAATGACAATGTAACCAAATATAAGCCACTCAGGCAAACGTGAACAACTCTAAAAACGCAATTCTGCCTTTCATTCAGTCAGATAACATTGAACAAACTGTATAGAATACCTTAAATTTCCATGAGTTTTATGATGTATTTATTCTGACAGAGCTGGCGAGCCATAAATAACACATTATAAGACCGAAGCTGCGTGCCGTATGAAATCTGCCCGCGGACTTTTGACATGCCTGCTCTAGAGTATAACTTGGCCTACGCTTTCAAGCGGCAAGAGCTGGGGAGAAACAACACTTTACCTCGCCACACGTGACCCCGTCAACACTGTCCGGGGTGAACAAGTTTCAAGTCTATTGCTTAACCAGGTGAAAGGAAGGGACAAGGATAGTCTCATTTACAAGAGTGGCCTGGGTCATCAAAATGACAAGAGAAATAACTAATACGGTGGACAAATATAAAATACACTTCGTGTAATAAACGTTGGCTAGGACATTACTGTTAACACCAGAGGAAAGTTAAGTTAAAGAAACATCTAAATAGATTCATAGTGGCGATTGTACATGAACGTAAACTGAACAGGGGAAGGGGGTCTCATATCTGTCCATTCTTTTGCCGGCTTCACTGGGAGATGGAATTGCCGACTCCCTGGATTGTAAAATTGGGGGAAAAAATACTAAATTGCCGTCACTCACTGATCTTCTTGTGGTGGTGCTGCTGCTTTTTCGGGCACTGGACTCCCTCCATAGAGTCATCCTGCATGCTCTCCTCAGAGTCTGTGAAAGCGCCGTGAGAAAATGGACAAACTGTAAGGTACGAGAGCTATTTGGCGTAGTCTCCCGGGGTGCAGGATACCTCCGACGTGCCGCGCAATGCAGCCGATGACGAAGTTACCAAGCATTCGCCCATCACCCCTCGCATTCAACGGCGCTACGTTTCTTCCTCGACCGTGTGTAATCCGATTTGTCAAGGAATCGAACCGACAATCAATTATTTAATTAATTGGATACCCAAGCTCTACTCTATAGTAACTTACAATGGGTGCCGTGATGCTTGGACGATGGCTTGTTGCCATAGACATTGTGATTCTCCAACGGTGTGCCATCCACTTCCGACCTGACACGCACGCAAAATGCACGCAGAAGAACTTGCCAGTAGATACTTCACTACGTTTTCAAGATTGATGTTTAGGTTCACTATGTATGCATCTAATCGTGCACACAGACATCGATTGTAGACAATTTATGTAAATTATAGGAGGCAAATGTTATGTTTAGGCTAATAGAAGGAGACAAATATTACAAGACAAGTGAATACAAAAATGTTTCTAGAAACAACTTATGAGCACCATTCTTCTGGGAAACAGAGGGCAAATTTGTATATGTTATTTGTCAAGTCTGTTTGTACGCTGAAGGTTAAAATGTAAGTTTGTATATTCTTTGGGCCTTTCGATAAAGTCACGGAGATGGTTCAATGAAAATAACAAAAAACTCCGGCGTTTCGATCACAACACAAGCGATCGCCATCCTCTTTCCTCCCGATGACCATCGCTTGTGTTGTGATCGAAACGTCTTGGTTTCTTGTTATTTTCTTTTAACCATCTACGTGACTTTACCCAAAGACCCAAAGAATAAGAATTCCTGCAGTCGCGAAAGCTTTAAGTCAAGTTGTAAGTTTGTACAAAAGAGTGCAAAAGACCCGACCCTATGAACTTGACTATTGCTAATTTACGGTAAAAGCTAATGGTCACAAAACACTCTGAATAATTATCGATCTTGAGGTGGTCAGGCAGTGCAGAAACAAGACAACCAAGCTGGAAACATTGAGGTCCTGGGTTCAAATCCAGACACCTGTGAGTTGTGTGTGCTGCCCCCCCTTCAATGTGTGGAACAGACTTCAATTGAAGGGATCTCCCAGGTTGTTACGGGATCCGTTTCTGTGGGCCGTTCTCTAAGAGAAAGGGTTGCAGTGCTGCGAGAGGTCCGAATGGATGCTCCGTTCTAGATTTGAAGCTTTCGTGACTGCAAGGATTCATACTCTTAGGCTTTTTCGGTGAAGTCACGTAGGTAAAAATAAATAATTAAAGTAAAAATTATAGAAATTAAATTATAAATTGCACAAATATAGAACGCTTCACGAATTTGCGTGTCATCCAAATTCGTGAAGCGTTCTATATTTTTGTGATTTATAATTTTATTATTTATTTTTACCTACGTGACTTTACCGAAAAAACCTAAGAGTATGGATGCTCCATCTCATGACATTGATAATGTAAATCAGGATAACAGTGGGGGGGGAAACGTAACATTGAAAAATAAGTGAATCCTCAATTTGATTGGGGAGGCAGAACATTTACTTTTTTTTAACAACACAAAAACATTGTAGACCACTTACGGCTCCTCTATTGATGTGTTCTCAGACAGTGTGGTTCCCACTGTGCTGTCGCTCGTGACGGTGTTAGTCTCTTGATAATCGGGATCATCATGGTTATCAGCGCTATTGTCGTAGGATTCACTGTAGACCTCCGGGGAAGGCGATGGCCTTTGAGATTTCCTTCCCTTGCTGCCCTGTGTGGCCTCAGGCCTGTCCTTAAACAATACTCCGCTTGTCCGTTGTCGATGCAGTGCCTTTTTCACAGATTCCTGGACGGAACTCTGGGGTAGCTTGTTTTGGGAGAGGTGTACTTCAGCAGAATCATTTCTGCTAGATACAAAACACAACAAAGTATTAAATCAGTGTCTTAATCCCACAATACGTCCGTTGAGATGTACACTTTATTTGCGGTTAACACAATATTTTTTACGACTCTTCAGTTTTGTATCTCTGCCTCCTTACATTTTGCTTTGTGTTTTTTTGTAGTTTTAAATAATTTGCACCGATTTCTCACATTTCCCCCACATTCGTAAAATGCACTAACCATTACTAAGGTATGTTAGTTAATTCATTTTTAAATGTTTCCGCTGGGCTACTTAAACGAGGAAGGACAAATTACAGAGACAATGAAAAAGAGAAAAAAACTATTTTGAGTGTAATCGCGAGTCAATTAAAAAAATCCATCAACTTGTGGAGGAAGGAGGGGATGGTGAGATTGCATAGTGACATGCCTAAAAGCAATTACTAAAACCTAACCTAAAGTCACCAAAGCAGAGGAATAAGGAGATCCTATCAAGGACAGGTCATGATCTCATCATCATCATCACGAAAATCATTACTAATAGTGTCAGCGTCACAAGTATCTCCTTAATCATCAATATCAACTTAAAATAAATATCTTAATATTAGGGAATAATGCTTATAACACAACTTGAATAGAAATGGGACACTTTTTTTTATTGCGACCATGCAACAACTAATTCCGTTTTCGGCTGGCCTCTTGATATTTTTAAAGGTTGGGCATTTGCTGAGCAACCTTGTAAAAAAAAGTTTACAAATGAAACACTACTATCCTATGTCTAGCCAGGCAGCTCAGAGGCAGGGCGAGCGACTGAGAGTTCAAATCCTGGCTGGAGGTCCGAGTTAGCCCATCAGCCCACCAGGGTCAATAAATTAGGGACCACTTTGTGGATAAGTGAATCAGTGATTGCCCCATTGAGAGACTGGCTCCCCCACCAATATTTGGTATTTCCACCCCTGGTTCTACAAGGCTGCAAAATAGGATATGCGTACTGACCGAATGCGCATTTGAGCAGGAAAATATACTTTTTAACCTCACCAATGAACATGAGCCGCCAATTCGGACGCAAGACTTAAGAGAGCCTCTTAATGAGCAGGTAGATGATCTGGCTCCGCACACCTTTGCTGCAGGGACGAATCCGTGTCCGTCACCATCGGCTCAGACTGTTGCTGCCACTTGCTGTGGCTTGCGGGCGTGTGCTGGAGAGGGCTCTTTTGGCGTGCCGAGCTCGGCACGCTCGCGGCGGAGGGAAGCTTGAGCCTGGAGCATGGCGTTAAGACCCTACCCACACGCAAAAGGAGATAAAACTCGTTAGGCAGATCGGTTAATTTATTACAGAACAAGTCCAACGTGGCGGCTACTCACAAAACATGTGTGCGAGTCCATGAAGATGTAAATCACACATTTTATTATTCAGCAGAACCTCTAACCTTTTCTACGAATTTACGCTGAAGTAGAGTTGTACGACTGCAGGTAGGTAATGCTCCACTGTTATATTGTTGATCCTTCCTTGGATTTAGTGACATGTACTGGCTATGTGATAAGTGTTGCTGATTGTCACTTATTCTCCCCCGACTCCCGTCCCCATCACTGCCCCCGTTGATGTTTTGCATATCTCTTATTGCACGTGTTGTTAATTCCTGTAACTTCGAGCTGCCATAAGCAAGCACAAATTATTACATTGTTTTTCTGTTCCTCAAATTGTTTTTATTTACAAACAATATTCCTTTTAAAAGAATGATATGGACTAAAATCTTACTTTTGCACAAATTAGACCCTTCTTTATTTGTTTTTGGGTTGTACCACGTATTGTTCGGTATGATGTCTGACGTTTTGCTCCACGTTTGAAGCCGAGGCTTCCAGCCAAACAAGACATGGTACAACCCAAAACACATGAGCTATACTATAGAGCACACATAGACCCTTGTTTGTTATCTTATATCCTCCAACGTGACCATCCATGCTAAACCTCACCGGCTTTGCTGCTGCTGCTGCGAGCAGTCCTTCTTTGACGCCGAGTTTGGGGTATCCATGTAGACTTCACTGAAGGTGGAGAAGGCCGAGCGATGGCCTTTCTGGGCTAGCATGGGCAGCCTTGTGCCAAAGGTGGACTTGCGAGGGGGTGGCGTCGGCGACTGCGAGGTCAATGTGCTGCCCCCCTCATTGCCACCCATCTCCTGGTTTCCTTGCATGTGCTCGTCCCACTTCTTCTGGCTCGAGACAAAGTTCACCGTTTCCCGCTGTCTCTTTCGCACGTGATGGCTGCCCTGCTTGAGAATGGACTTTGGCGTGTAAACTGGGATCGGGGCCTCCTCTCGGCCACGGCTTTCCCTCTTCTGCTTCTTGGCCGAGTGATTCGGTTTCTCAGACTTGGCAACTTTTTCCGGAGGGGACGGTGATGCAGACCGTGATGATGGAGAGGGCGATGGCGGTGAATGCGGTGGGCAGGAGGACTTATACTTATTTTGCGAGTGGGACGGAGGCTGCTGGGGGGTGGAGACCGCCGCCTGCCTGCCACTGCGATCATAATTGGGAACAGTGGAGGGGTCGATATCCGTCACAATCCACCAATTGCCTGGTGGCTTGGATACGCGACGGCCGAGCGTCGTCTTGGATTGTTTCTGCTTTGGTTTTGATATAGCCTGTGTCGGTCTCATCGCTTCCTTCTGATACATTTTATTCTTTGAAGGCAATGCCTTGCCGGTGATGTCGCCCCCACGGCGATCTAAAGCAAACACATTACAAGTAATTGACCCAACAAGATTAATATATGTGGAAAATTTCAGGGTTTTTTGTTTGAGGTGCCAGGTAACAAACTGATTCTGTGTAAGGAAATGCTAATCCGACCAAATCCATATTGTCAGGAATGTATCCCATATCTCGGACACTCACAGACAATGCACGTTCTCCATAGACACATTTTTTTTTTTAAAGCGGCCTTTTCACCATGGCGTCACATAGCACTTTAACACACGGTAAGCAACTTCCATCAGATCTGATGTCAAACATTTGAAAAGGTACCCCCCTTGTAGCAGCTGTTCCCGTGAGTACAAGGTGATGCAGCACTGAACCAGCAAATAGACATGAGTCTACTCTTTGGTTCTTTCGGTAAAGTCACGTAGGTAAAGAAAATAAAATCAATTAAATCACGACGTTTCGGACACAACACAAGCGTCCATCATCAGGTGGAATAACCACAGCAAAAAGCAGTTGCTGAAATAGGCATAAGAGCTGCTGGTAACAAGGGATTATATAGATGAGGGGGGGGGGCAAAGATAGGGAGGGTGGAGGAGAGCATTAACATCAACTGTGAAGCAGGCGGCACTTAATATTTTGCGATGAATACACCCGCAGTAAAAACCAGGGTGGTTGCCGGGCTGGAAACGCCCCAATCTCTGCAATAAGCAGCAAGCGCATTACTTCAGTGCCATGCCACCACCCCGGCAAACATACGGTTTTATAGTCTCATTTACACATGATTTTCTTCAGGCCGGATTATTGAGTTTACTGCACCCATTACCCAAAACACAAATCCACGTGCTCACCTTCCGCCTGAGAATCCGTGGATTCATCGTCTTCCACAAAACGTCGGCTGGCTTGGACTGGGCGACCGCCCTTTACCTCGGACAGTGACGATGACTCGGCACTGTCGTTCTCCTGCTCCTCTTCCTGCAACTCCTCCTCTTCGGACTTCTCATCGTCCTCAAAGTCTGCTCGCCTCTTGTTCGTGCTCTTCGGGTTGCTTTTATCCGCTGCGTGGTAAGAGGCGCTGGTGCGCTGCACCTTTAAGGAACTTGACGCACGTTCTGTGGTCTTATCAGCCACGCTCGCTATCTGTGGCGGCTGAAAAGTGCTCGGCCTCGATTTCACCAACCTGCTGCTCCCGAGGTGACGAGTAGACTCGGTTTCCTCCACTTCCACAGCCTGCGACTTGGATAACGATTTTGTCGTAACATTCGAGGCGGGAGCTACAGAGTCTTTCTTGTATGCCTTCTTACCTTCGCCGCTGGGTGTGGCAATCCTTGCATTCGCCTGCGAACCTGTGGCGGTAACAGCAAGGGCCGATGGGCCAGTAGCAGCAGCACGCGTGTCCGCGTTCACACTTTTGTTTCTCGTTACCTCTCGGTTTCGGACATTGTTTTGCTTGGCAGGCCAGATCTCCTTGGCATTATTCTTCCTCTTGGAGCGTGGCAGGGAGAGCCACCCTTCTGAGCTCATGTCATCATCCATGACCTCAAAGTCGTCGCAGAACTCATCGTCCGCCTCAAGAATGGCAAGGTACTTGCTCGTAGAGAGGTTTGGCCTTGGCGCCACGCTGCTCGCCCCGAGCAGACAATGGAAGGAGACGAACGTTAAGTCATTGTACATCAAATACATGCAATCCGATTGACACATTTGTTCATTGAAAGCTTGCCTTTTGCCAAGAGGGCAAAATCATGTTTTTTTCTCTGCCTTCTTTGCCGACTTATCAGCATTGGGTTAATTCACAAATAGAATAAGCAACTGTTGAGAAACAATGCCGAGATCAACATGGGGATTCCTCGAATACATTTTTTCTAATGAATTAATCCAGCAAAGTCTTGCTGTATCTCACTTTTTCAGGAGGGTGCGACATTGAGATATATTGCCAATTCCATTACAAAGCACTGTTGTGTGTGTGGGAGAAAACTGAAATACTTAAAAGAAAACCCAAGCATGAGGGGATAACAAAAGGTCCACACAGATGGCATCATGCAGTACCTTGAGACTGTGGCCTTCAATGGTGTTGTTTTCGGAGGGTTTACACCATGAGGTGGAGCTGCCACAGAGAGTTTTTCCGAGCCTTCAACATCGTCGAACATCAACCTGGGGACAATACAATCCTGCAGTCATTCATACAGATCCATAAACTACAACTCCCATTTTCCACTGTGCAACCCGAGCCGTGCAGTGGCCATGCCAAGCCAACCTGGAGAGGCCTCAGGAGGCACCAGGTTGTCCTTTTTTTCCACTGCAGTAACAGAGCAGTGTCATTGACGTCATGCACAATAAACGAGTAGAAACGCATATAGGTGACGTGGCTAAAGCTGCGTCTCCTCAGGTGTAACTGACTGCAGTCACAATGAACGCATCAAATAGCATATTTACAGATTCAGGCTTAAAAGTTATGTGCTTTCCACAACAAAATATATATTTTAAAAGATGAAAGGAGTTGCTTGCCTCTTTTTGGAAACAGCGCCCTTGAGCACGGAGCGGGGACTCGGCATTTCATAGACTCGCGACACCGAACCAGTGGGATTCTGTCCTCTGTCCAACTCGTTGGTGACACGGGGAGTGACCTTATTCAAAACCTTGGACAACAACTTGCAGGTGGAAACAATCTTGTCCGGAACAGCGCTGTGCCTGGTTGGAACTGCATCATGTTCTACGTCATAACCAAGATAAAACGCAAATCAGCACTGATTAAGAGCAGCATAACCTTCAATACAATTCACAAATGATTACCACAGAATGCGTAAAATAACATCTAAACAAAGGGTCCGTTTTCGTAGTTGTGATGTGTGTTCAGGTTGTGCCACGTGCAGAACTCTTTCTAAATAAGCTCCCAGCAGCGAAACATTGGACATCGTGTCAAACACACCGGTAAAAACCTGAAGACACAATGGAGAGCTGTACACAGCTCAATCACAAAAATCCTACGCAATTTTTAATTTCTTCCTTTGCACGTGACCGTCTGTCCCTTCCTCCAGCTAAACGCTTGTCTAATAATATGTAGTATGGCCGGGGTGGAGGGTGGGCATATTGTCAGCGCGACGCACAAACTCGGCTCATCGCTGTGGGTTCCACCCAGCCAGACAGGAATCCAGGCATGGAGCCAACAAGCAATTGAAAAAAATGAACCCGTAAAAACAAAGTTTTTCACTATAAATCCTTTATATGCGTGGCATCGGTTTTATTTTATTATTCATTTCAGTTTTTCTTGAGTAAGAGTTTCATTTTTATCACATTGGTATTTTAAATTAAATGAACATTTTTTTTTCCTAAAAAGTGGGAAAAAAATTCACGAAAATAAATTGTCACGCACAACGAGTCTGTGTGCAAAATGTCAGCTCGATTGGATCACGGGAAGTGGGTTAAAAAACGACCGAAAGATTTGCACGGTCGTAAGCGCGCAAGCAAGCAAGCAAGCGAACTTAATATAAAGGATTTAAAAATAATAATGTACGATTATTTTGATATCCATCAATCAAAGGGCCTTTTGGATCAACGTCTCTTGCTTAACTCATCAACTTTTTAACTATTTCCATTTTTTCATGCGCTAGGATTGTATGACGTGTTTAAACTCATATGTCATTTATTGGCAAAATCCCTCCATAAATACTGTGGAACATTCAGTACAATACACATCATGCAATCCTAGCACATGAAAAGATGGAAATAGTTCAGCAATTGATGAGCTAAGCAAATTACGTTCACCCAAAAGGCCCTTTGATTGATGGATATCATATCATCATACAATATTATATATTTTTTTAAATTGCTAGCTGGCTTCATGCCTGAATTTCTGGCTGGCATCGCTTTAAGTACCCACAAACATGGTTATCAAAACGAATCTTCTCCAGTCAGACAACCCGAAACACTCCTTGAGCTTACCTTCATCCAAAGTCTCTATTTCATCCAATTTCAGCCGGTCCACAAAAGCCTGCTCCTTCAAATGTTCCTCCCTCTGCTGTAAAGAAGCAACGCTGTTATCGAACTACGGCAGTACGCTTCAAAAGCTTCAATCGTAACAAACGGGAAATTGAAATATAGAACAAAGCATTACCTGCTTCAGTGACTGGCCAAAGGATTCCTCTCTTTGAACAAAGGTCCTATGAACATTGTTCGTTGACGGCCTTTTCACAGAGTCAGCCAGTCCCAGACTTCTGCGTGCGTTAGCTAGCATCTGACTTTCACAAGCATCAGGCGGCGCTTGGCTTCTGTGCACGTCAACCGCCACGTGGCTTCTTCGTGGGTCATATCGGTGTAGGCTTTTGCGCAAGTCGCCATGCGGGGCTGGGCTTTTGTGAACATTGCTCCTGTTTTCGGACCCGATTTCTGGGATGAAGGAAATCTCGTCACCGCTGTCCTCAGCTGCAAAGGCAACAAGAGGTTGTGAGCACAAACGTGGCAGCATCAGAAATGCACCCCTGTAGCCGGCATCTCCGATTACCGCGGCTTGCTATGTACGGTGCGACAGAAGTTCAACATACATATAATACACGCAAGCTTTACTTACGTCAGACCAGGCAAACGGCGTATGTTCATTGTTCTTTACACAGAATAACAAGATGTTACAAATATTGTAGAAGCCACTGAACAAAAACAACAATAACACAAACAAGCTTATTACAAAGTCAGGCTAGTAATGCTTAAAAATGTATAACAATTATTAGTAAACTTTGACTCACGTAAATCAGCAAAGTAGTCGTTGATGTTTGCAGCACCATCCCAAACATTTATATTAAGTTGTCTCCCTGTCCGCCTGTGGAAATTTTTTAGAAGGGACACAAGGTGTTAAAAATGTGATGAGACACAAGGGGGTTAAATACCACACTGAGATTCTGGCCTCAAATCTGAGTTGCAGTTGCCCAAAATTAAACCAGGTTCATGTGGATGGGGTCAGCTCGTTATGCACAAAAAAACATCACATTGTCTTCATTTCACTTCATTTGGATACATTCCAATGCTAACATTTAAAAAAACATAATAAAAGATTGTTTTTCCGAAATTCAACAAATGAAAGTACATTTGAGCCGTGCCTCTCTTAAGTTTTGTAACGTAATTTTCTGCTCTTCTCACTGTAAATTGGAAGTAAAAATCATCCGTATCATGAACTGATACTGACAGCACAATTGGAATACAAGTGGGAGACAAACACAATTTTAAATGTGAATAGAGCTACAACAACAATTCAGACAGGATGTCCGGGCAGGTTGGGGAGGTTGAATCAACCCATCATCCCTCTGGGGTCGATATTATACTCATTGGTTTGTGGCCAATTCAAAAGTGGTTACCCTATGGATGGATTAATCTGGACTTTGCACTGGCTCGATAGGGCTGTAAACTGGAGGTACGCACACAACCTCAATGTTCATTCGAGCCGAAAATCCCTTCCACTCCATGTCCACTCACCTTCCAAAACGAATGTCCGGGCATAGGCTCCTCTGCATACTTTGTGGACGACTCTGGAAATGAATGTCAAATGCACAAGCGACTAAAATAAGAACAGAAGTCCGACTGCTCTGGTAATCCGCGGTGGATTTAAAACGCTCATGACCTGGAAACCGTAGATGTGGGGCTAACGCAGCGCTGCAGTGAAACGCGGAGGTAACATTTCATTTTACTTTGCAGGCATTGACGGTGCGCTTTTGCCATTGCTATGTATTACATCTTCACCCTCGCTCCATCTGAGATGTGGGCACCAATTTCCATGCTTCTGCGGCAGCTCCAATTGTCTCCTCTTCTCAGGGAGAAGTGCGGAAATTTGCGTCCGATTATGTGGACAGCCTCATTCATTACGCGGGTATCCACCTCCGTGGAATTAGTCTCGTGTCACGCTCTGTAATCCGTATATTTCCCTGTATTTTTTTTATTTTCGGCTATTAATGCACATCTTTCGCCGTTTTATTCTATCCAACCCCTAGCGGTGCGTCGTGGATTACAGGATCCGATCCACGATATGCTCCCACCCACATCAACGTGGATTAATTGGAGTTCTACTATAATCGTTGTACACGTGACATTACACACATTTACATTCGTCGCGTACGTAATTTACGACCAAACAGAAATGGTAAATGATACATTGCAAAACAATGCCTATCTGCTATTTTAGTGTTTATGTCATTTACCTCTCTAATAATCAGTAACCATGGCCTATTCACTGCTGGATAACAATATCCCTTCCCCTACGGTTCCTGAATGACGAAGTCCACCTGTGGAGCATATTTTTAATCTTGCATTCAATGGTGTGACCGGTGTTAGCCCTCTTCAAAATCCCAAGCCAGACGAGTGGGACAGGACAATCATAATACGGAACCAGATTGTCTCCATTGAACCAAAACAGAGGACATTATAATGCAGCATACATTGCCACCATCTCTTATATTACACATGTATGTTTTGGGTTAGATCGCGTCAATATGTGTCGTTAAACCTCCCACCACCCGACACGGCCAATTAGTAAGGTTTGTTACGTAAACAGAACATGCCAATGCGTTACTGGTACAGCACACCGGTGTGCTGGAGAGCAAACTCATATTTGCAATCTTATATCTTTATATTTGCACTTGTTTACCCAGGAAAGGTTCACTGAGGCTCGTGACTCTTTAGTTAGAGGGTCCTGCCAAGTTTTTGAAGCGGGGACCGATGTCTGTTGTGTACAATATACAGGTAGTCCTCGTCTTACGATGGAGATGCGTTACGACGACCCCATCGTAAGTCGAAAATAGCCTACCCTCCAGGAGTCTTAAAGAATGGTGATAATTTAGCAAAACAGAGCAATTTACAGTACCGTACTGTATAAACTATATACTATGTGTATTTATTAATTACAATACTGTATTGCACCATAAAATGTAAAGTAAAAAAAACCAAGGTAAATTCTTAGCCTACCTAAATGAACTGCAATTTAATAGAAAGTGTTTTCAGGAAACAATCCTATCTGCTATAAAAAAAAACTTTTAACATGCATTGAACGTATCGTATCGTGGTAACCTTAAAATGAAATCGCTAAAGCTACGTATCATACATGCAGTGAACGTATCCTAACGTATATTGTACTGTGCTCACCAAGATTATGTCCGTCGTCTGCGAACTTGAACGATGTTGTTGATGGCAATTTTGTCGTATAGCTATCGCCATCGTAAGATCGAAATAGCGTAAGTCGGACCGTCGTAACTCGGGGACTCTATACAGGTTACCGCTACTACGATCCCCTTTTGAAACGTAGCTAATTTGGTCCAATCCCCGAAGCAGCGGCGGTCATTCCACATTGCTATGACAGGGTCACGGCCACGGCCTCTATTACCATTATAATCATCACCCCGTGCTCAATCCACTGCTGGATTAGTGAAGGCGGGGAGAGCGAGAACCCCACCGATGTTGGCTGTGGAACCAGCACGACAACAACTCGCCACTAAGTGGCGGTGACGCCACCACGACGCTCGTGCCAGGCTAGGTGCACCTTGAGGTTGACTGTGATAAGTGGCTGATGCACCCCCCGGTACACGCAGAATCGTGAGACAAATGCCTTCTTCGTGCAACAGCGGTAAGCTCCAAAAGGTTGATAGTGTTATCGAGTGTGCACAGTCTGCGTTAGCGAGTCGCACACGAAAGTATTTTTGTAGAATGTGTTAAGACTTTTAAACAACGAACACGGATTAAGCTCGCGGTAGAGACATCGCAAACTCACCGCCCCCCGACTCGCTCACTCACTTACCATAGTCGTCTAGTCAAAGCCGGCACAAGAACGACGTTCCGGCGAGGCTCCTTTTCCTTCATAAAATCTGAGAACCGAAGTTTAAGCGATTAATTTTGTAAATTTTGCTAAACTTTGTCGGGGCCCTCGTGAGGAGAACGCCGACCGAGCTAAAAAATGGCGCCAACGGCAACGGGCGTTGGAAAGGCGCAGCTCCCATTGGTCAGTTTAAAATCCGTAGCGGCCAATGGGGGGCCGGCTTACTGGTTTGATCACGTGACCCCGGGTGGGGGGAGGAGCTATGTTCATAATAACAAGAATAAATTTCGAAAATAATAAAAATATAAACCGATAAAATAAATTTCGATTTAAAGCTTTCGTGACTGCAGGGATTCATATTCTTGGTTCTTTCGGTAAAGTTATTACGTAGAAGGGAAATAATAAAATAATAAAAATACAAATATTAAATTCTCACGACGTTTCGATTGTAATCTGATGATGATTGCTTGTGTTGCAATCGAAACGTGAGAATTTTCTTGTTTTATTTTTATTATTTTATTATTTCCCTTCTACTTGACTTTACCGCAAGAACCAATTAATAACACATTCCTGCGGAGGGAGCTGGTAGGAACGTTGGGTTGCTCGGTCAATGGCCAGGGTCAACGGCGGCGTGGTGTATTCCGCAAATATGCCCGACTGTGAGGGCGGGCACAAGCCGGCGTGAGTAGGTTAAACGTTGAGTTTTATAAGGGCACCACGGGGTGACCAGCCCCTCCCCACCCAGCCCCACCCCTCCCACCCCCCACCCAGCCCCACCCCTCTCCACCCAGCCCGACCCCTCCCATTTTTTGATGCACGACGGACGGACACAATAATCCCCTGTGGGCTGGTGGAACCAGGTGGTTCCTACCAGTATGAATCCCTGCAGTCACGAAAGCTTTAAATCGAAATTTAAAGCCCACTTAGGTATGATCTTATTGTTGTTCAAAGGCGACCTGGCCACAAATGATAGCTCAACAAAGTGGCTTCTCTTAACAGTATATAGTACTGTAGTTGATATATACCGTACATTTTACGTTTTTAAATTACTGTATTATAAATCACTTGTTATTCATACTATACGAATATTGCTCATTTTAATGATGCTTTTCTATTGCATTATTGCTTTTATTATTGGCAAAATACGATAGAACAACCATTGCAATAACAAACGATTACGCGAGAATACTGATGTGGACTCGAGTCATGTGACTTGGACTCGAGTCAGACTCGAGTCATGAATTTGATGACTTGCGACTCGACTTGGACTTGCATAACAATGACTTTGTCCCACCTCTGGAGAATAGTATTCATTGCTTAAACTATCAACACATTTCAATGAATATCTCGAGTGCACAGATATCTCTGCTGTCGATATCCACAGTATCCCCCAATTCATTCTTTGCCTTAGGTTTCAGGGGCGATGCGTCGACAAGGCAGCGGAGTGCAGCCGTGCCACGGGGTGTACCTCTTCTGCCCACAACATTCCGGTCATGCGGAGGCCTCTCATCCAGCAGTGGATCTGCACCAAGGGCTGTGCACGTGGCAGGTTGTGGTGGTGGTGGGTGTTGTGCACGTGGCAGGTTGTGGTGGTGGTGGGTGTTGTGTACGTGGCAGGTTGTGGTGGTGGGTGTGGTCACGTGGCAGGTTGTGGTGGTGGTGGTGGGTGTGGTCACGTGGCAGGTTGTGGTGGTAGTGGTGGGTGTTGTGCACTTGGCAGGTTGTGGTGGGTGTTGTGTACGTGGCAGGTTGTGGTGGTGGGTGTGGTCACGTGGCAGGTTGTGGTGGTGGTGGGTGTGGTCACGTGGCAGGTTGTGGTGGTGCTGGGTGTGGTTACGTGGCAGGTTGTGGTGGTGGTGGGTGTTGTGTGCGTGGCAGGTTGTGGTGGTGGTGGGTGTGGTCACGTGGCAGGTTGTGGTGGTGGTGGTGGGTGTTGTGCACGTGGCAGGTTGTGGTGGTGGGTGTTGTGCACGTGGCAGGTTGTGGTGGTGCTGGGTGTGGTTACGTGGCAGGTTGTGGTGGTGGTGGGTGTTGTGTGCGTGGCAGGTTGTGGTGGTGGTGGGTGTGGTCACGTGGCAGGTTGTGGTGGTGGTGGTGGGTGTTGTGCACGTGGCAAGTTGTCGTGGTGGCTGCACCGGCGCTGATGTTCTGTAGAGGGAGCCCGCACCCCATTGGCGCGTGCCACAAATACACGCTTCTGCATTGTCGTCTGCAGAATCAGAGTCATTTATTTAGACTGGAGGAATCAGTTGTCCAGTAGGGCTGATGTTGTGATGTTGGCGACTTCATATAGCTCCTGTGTGAGTCTATGGGTCTCAGTGCGAGTGTACGGGTTCTTCTTCTTGGTTCTTTCGGTAAAGTCACGTAGAAGGGAAGTAATAAAATAATACAAATAAAACATAATAATTATGTTTTATTTTTATTATGTTTTATTTTTATTATTTTATTACTTCCCTTCTACGTGACTTTACCGAAAGAACCAAGAAGATTAATCCCTGCAGTCACGAAAGCTTTAAATCGAAAAATGTACGGGTTCTGTATGATAATCTATAGATGTGTGTGAGTCTATGGGTCTCAGTGCGAGTGTACGGGTCTGTATGATAATCGATAGATGTGTGTGAGTCTATGGGTCTCAGTGTACGGTTCTGTATGATAATCTATAGATGTGTGTGAGTCTATGGGTCTCAGTGCCAGTGTACGGTTCTGTATGATAATCTATAAATGTGTGTGAGTCTATGGGTCTCAGTGTACGGTTCTGTATGATAATCTATAGATGTGTGTGAGTCTATGGATCTCGGTGTGAGTGTATTAATTCTGCATGGTCATCTATAGATGTGTGTGAGTCTCGGTGTGAGTGTAAGTCTGGACAAAACAACCCCCTACCTCCTCGTTGGTGTCGGACAGCAACGCTGTGGTGGGCAGTGCCGTGGGGGATGAGCCAGTTTAGATTGGCGTCATGGCGTTTGTAGCCACCACAGCGGCCAAATGGGGGCTCTGGACCCGTGCGAGGGGCTGGGTAACCCCTCCACCTTCAATTAATTACCACCAAACCACGTTTAATTTTTTTTATTAATAAGCTTGTGCCAGAGGCCCTGGGGGGGACAAGCGTCTATGACGTCTCCTGGCCAAACCCAATTTGGCGGAGCCAGGAGACTGAATCCTTACCCTCGGGGCTCCTCCAGAAACAACAAAAAACCACTACGGGTGCCCACGAACGCTCACTGCGGAGGAGAGGCTGCCACTCCTCTGTCGGGAGCTGGACCGGTACCACATGGATCTCTGTGGTATTCAGGAGGTCCAGTGGACCGGCTCTGGCTCCTGCCACCATGAGGGGTGGACAATCCTCTACTCGGGGCAGGAGACTGCCAAACAACAGGGAGTGGTTTTTCCTCTGAACAAAAGAATGAAGGGGGTGTGGGAGTGTGGCGGTGAGGTGTGGGAAGCTGTAAGTCCCAGGCTGCTTTGGGCTCACCTTCCCATCAACCAGAGACGAGGAGTGGTGGTCGTGGTTACTTATGCCCCCACCGAAGACGAACATCCATGGAGGGATGCAGGTAAGGCCGATGAGTTAGATGCCTTCTATGACCTCCTGTCACAAGTGCTAGCTAAAGTGGCCCCTCGAGATAGAGTCACCTTGTTGGGTGACTTCAATGCCCAAGTTGGTCATGATGCTAGCACCTGGTCTGGAGTGATTAGAAGGCATGGGCCAGGTCAGCTCAATAACAACGGTAGGAGGCTGCTAGATTTTTGTGCACCCCATGGGCTTGTAATTACCAACATTCTGTTCCGGCATCGGCACATCCACACAACATCATGGATGCATGCTGGGTCCAAGCAAGAACATCTGCTGGACTACATAGTGACGGAACAGCGGATGCTGGCACATGTACTTGACACCAGGACCTACCGTAGAGCTGATCTGCCCTCTGACCATCGACTAGTCATCTGTAAGATGCGCCTGCCATTCTTACCCTTCGATGGTGAGTGTACATCCAGGACCCCATTCAAACCTATAGTGGCATGGTCTCAGCTAGCTGATGAAAGTTGCAAGTGAGAATTTCATCATCGCTTGCGGCTGGGGTTGGTGTTGTCCCCCACTCCTGATGTCGAGGGGTAATGGGTGAGGTTTAGGACTGTGGCTCATGCAGCTGCAATGGCTGCTTTGGGTACATGGTCCAGACCTCCCCAGAGACCCTGGCTGACAGAGGAGGTGTTCAGGCTGGCTGAAAAAAAGCGACAGGCCCACTCTCATTGGCTACAGCATCCCACGTCAGAGAAAGAGGAGGATTACAGCAGCCTTCGGTCGGAGGTTCGGATAGCCGTGAGCCACTCCAAGGATGGGTGATGGTCGCGGGTTACTGAGGAGATGGAGTCTGCCTCAATGGCCCGCGATCACAAATCGCTCTTTAACTCCATCAAAAAAGTAACCTGCAGCGCCACACCTATTACCATCATTAGGGGAAAGAACGGTGATCCAATCTCCGACCCCCAGGAATAGGTTTGCAGATTTGCTGAGCATTTTTGTGAGGTCCTGGGGGAGGGGAAATCCCTCAGCCTGGAAAACAACATGGTACAAAGTGGGGATGACCCTGCTTAGGCTGCGGTGCCTCAAATATGGGAAGAAGAAGTCACCCCCTGTGAGTGGCTGGTTGAGGTGCCATCTGTTGAGGAAGTAGTGAAGGCGATCCGGAGTCTGAGACCAGGAAAGGCACCGGGCAGAGATGATCTCTCAAGCGAAATGCTGAGGGAGGGTAGCGTTTGTGGACAGACTGCCCTACATGACATCATAACAACAGTCTGGACCATTGTACGGGTTCCGCAGGATTGGAAGGATTCCCTGGTGGCCCCCCTCTTTAGAAGGGGGACCGCACAGACTTTAACAACTACAGGGGCATCCCACTCCTCAGTGTGCTGGGAAAGGTCCTGGCAAAGGATTATTCAACATCGCCTTGCCAGGCACGCTGAGGAGAGGCTTGCGGAGCCCCAATGTGGTTTCAGAAAAGGGCAGTCTTGCACAGATGCCATATTTTCTGTTCGTCTGCTACAGCAGAGGTGTAGGGAATTCCAACAAGACCTACATCTCTGCTTTATTGACCTGGTCAAGGCCTATGATACCATCAGTAGGCATGGGCTCTGGGTTGTTCATTGTGCTTTCGGAGTCCCTGACCCTCTGCTCATGATCATTAAGGACCTTCATGATGGTGAGAGTTCCCGGGTAAAACTACGTGGCCGGGAGTCGGAGCCATTCCCTGTACACCTTGGGGTGCGACAGGGATGTCCTCTGGCTCCCACATTATTTAACATCCATTTCGACCACGTAGTTTGCGAAGCCTTCAATAACTGTACTGGAGTATTTTCCATCTGGTACGGATACAATGGGAGGCTGATCGATGCCCGGGTGCGGTCAAGGGATGGCTCCCTAGTTGTCAACCATGTTATGTATGCCGATGATCTGGTAATAGCTCCTCACTCAGAGGAGGAGTTGGAGGCGCTGCTGCTGAACTTGGAGCTTGCCACTAAGAGGTGGGACCTTACCATCAGCCCCACCAAAACTAAGCACCTTTCTGGGTATTTTGTACCATTGGACACTCCACCCCCACAACTCCCAATTGGTGATAGGGTAGTTGCGGACAGAGTGTAGAGTTTCCCATACCTGGGCAGTGTGCTCATGACCGGCTCCGGTTTAACAGCAGAGGTCTCACTCTGAATCAGTCGAGTGACATTATCTTTTCATCGGTTGCGTAATGCTGTGTGGAAGCTACCTGGTCTGTCAGTCCGCACAAAGCTTTAGGTCTTCTCAGCCATGGTCATTCCCTCCCTTCTCTACGCTTGGGGGCTATCCATTTAGTATGTATACATGGAGGGGGGAGGGAGGTTAACCCAAATGCGTACGTTTGCGTATGGGGGGTCTACTGACATTGTACGCATAGGAAACGGAGCGGGGGGGGGTGAAGCCTCGATAATAATTTGTCTACATTGGCCTTCAAATGAGCCACAGTTCAGTGTCTTCAGCTGCCAGACAACAAGCCCTGCCGGGAGAAGTGGGACTGTGGGAGACGTGTCATTTGTGTGCCACCGTGCCGCTGACTGCAGCTATCACGCAGCTCAGCAGTGAGTCTGGCATAGTGTGGCGGCCTGCCCCGTGGATTACACATCTTTCAATTTGGCCTCACTGCAGACTGCCGCTGGCTCAAGAGTAAAACGACACCAGCGCATTGACACTACTGAGTCAACTGACAGTGAGAATTATCAAATGCTGGATGATGATGATCACGTCAGCGATGCTGTGGATATTGAAGAGGTGGCCCAGCAGACTGCAACTGACGTTGGTGTGCTTCAGCCTGACACTGCGCGTGTTGACGAAATTCCTAGAATACGTAACCTGTTCGACTGGGTTCAGTCATATATTATCAGAGGATGTTTTTTGTTTGCATTCTGACCACAAGTATTGTGGTTAATGCAGACATCATTGCTTGTCAAAAGGTTTCCGTTTTGTTTGCTAGAAAAGGGGAAAAACCTATTCTTACACGTTAATATTATTAATCCTTGATCGTTTCTGTGTGGATTAAATATCATCCGTTCTTTAGGATTCGGGGGCGGGGTGCGTCAAGCGTGCGCACGTACGCAGGTGGGTGGGGGTGTAAAAAGTACGCTGTGTGTACAGGGAGGGGGGGAGGGGTCAAGTTTTGACAGATTTTTGCGTACCTACTAAATGGATGGCCCCTTGCGAAACGTGGACCCCCCCCTCCCTAATGAAACATCTTCGCCGGTTATAAACATTTAGGCTGGCCTGCCTACGATCCATCCTGGGTTTAACCAGGCTGTATTGTGTGAGGAGCTCACAAATCCATGAAAGATCTGGACAAAGTCCCATCGGTGAGCTCCTCCGGCAGGCAAGGCTGCGTTGGCTGGGTCATGTAGCCCGCATGCCCAGCCACCGCATGCCTAAACAGCTTTTGTTTAGCCGGATCAAAGGAGCTAAACGGGCGCGGCACGGGCTAGAGAAAAGATGGAGTGATGTGGTACAGGAGGATGTGGAGCTGAGTGGACTGGCCGATGACTGGTACCAGCGGTGTCAAGATCGGCCCCTGTGGAGGAGTCTCGTGAAGGATGCTGCTGGGCAGTTGGAGGCAGTCGCCCTCCAACAACGGAGGGCGGAGGAGCGACGCTCACAACAACGAGCGGAGCGCCGGGTGGCTAAATCATAGCATGTTGGCACAGTAGGGGGCACAGGTGGTGCATCAGCCAGTCATATCAGTCAGTCGGCCCATGGCACCTGGGTCTGCCCAGTGACGTGCTTTGAGGTCAATGACTGGGGAGGCACTGGCTAGTGTCAGAGCCAGATTCACACACTGAGGGGGGCGTGTCCTCACTGAGGGGGGCGTGTTAGACACGTCCTCCTCAGTGAGGCAGATGTGATAGCTGCCTCCCCTGGTGCTTTTTAATTGCAGTTTCATGACGAGACCAGCGAGCCTAAATATCTTTATACACATACGTGAAATAAGTTACCTGGAGTATGGAAGGCGAGGACATGAAATGAAGGGGTCTACAAACATTACATTGGTGACATACTGAGATAGTAACAGGCACGCGCTTATTGCCCGTGCTCCATCCAGTTACAGAGGGGTTGCGCAATCAGAGGGGAGGCTGAGCTCGTCGCTGCCTCACCTCTCGTCTCTTCCTGTATTTGCAGCGGAGCTCCGCAAATTTGGCGATTTTGACGATAAAAATGATTGGAATCGTACAGAAATGACATCTAGCTTGAAAACTTTATATTTATTTGATTTGATTATTCTTTGTTTTTTTACTTTTCGTAACAGCTATTTTCATTGGAGTACGACAGGTGAGGCTCTGTCTCCCCCGCCAGTGGTGTCAAGATCTGCCCCGTAACCTCCGGCCAGCGGGCGTTCGACACTTCACGTGGCCTCAACGTGCACCTAGCCTGGCCCAAGCGTCGTGGTGACATCACCGCCACTTAGTGGCGAATGGCTGTTGTTGTTGTTGTTGTGCGAGCCTTGACGGGGAATCGAACTGGGGTCGCCGGGTTCGCATCGCGATGATCACTGCACAAGACGAGCCCAAAATAATCGACAAATGCAATTCCGAGTGAACTCCGACAGAACCCAATTTGTAAGCCTCTTTGCTGCCTGTTGAGAGATAAGTTGTGTAAATTGCCAAGCGAGCCATCCATTGATATAACTGGCCATAAGCTGTTGGTTTAATGTCTCAATGATGCAGTATTCAAAGAAGAAATGTTTGAGCTTTGGATTGGCACATCTTGCGCAAGTTATTTGCCGTTCTAAAACCATTACAGCTTAACATTGCCACGATGGTTAGCGCATTGTAAAATGAACCCATAAACCTTGGCTAACATCAACAGCGAGTGCTGTGTGACCCGACCTCAGGTCAGCAAAACACACACACCGGCCAGTGTGGTGAAGTATGGTCAAACAATCTCCATAACCAATGAGGTGTGGGAGGCATATGCCCCATCCCGCAAACGGTTACCATTGATCCGAGTTGGTTTTATGTACACGAAATGAATGCGTGAATAAATGTTATTCTTTGCTTCTTTTCGGTTAAGTCACGTCTAAAAATAAAATAATAAATCAAAATAAAACAACACATTACGACGTTTCGATTGCAACACAAGCAATCATCATCAGGCATAAAAGAAATAGCAACAAAAATCTAACTAGAAAACTATAGACCGACATACAAGCAGACAGACATCACAACGGCACACATAGAGAGGAGTATACAGGCACACGAAAATTAAATAACCTAGTAAAATATTGAAATGTGATGCAATACAACACAGAGAGTCGGTTAACACACAATTAACGCATGGCCTGGTTGACTACGTGTTTCAAAATTTGCTAAGTTAGAATTTTAAGTGTGAGCAACAAATATCTAACTAGAAAACTATAGACAGACATACAAGCAGACAGACATCACAACGGCACACAGAGAGAGGACACAAATCGGCTGTGTGAGCAACAAAAATCTAACTAGAAAACTATAGACAGACATACAAGCAGACAGACATCACAACGGCACACAGAGAGAGGACACAAATCGGCACAAAGAGATGGTCGTTTCTGTGACGGTCCCTTAAATATAGAGAGGAGGGGGAGGGGACGGGGGGGAGGGAGAGGGCGGGGAGATCAATGGGTGCACGCCAACGTACTCCTATTGTAAGTGAGATGATAGACGCGGCACGGGAGGCAAACCTGAAAATTAGGACAAACGCGGCACGGGAGGCAAGCCTGAAAATTAGGAGACAAGCACACGAAAATTAAATAACCTAGTAAATTATCGAAATGTGATGTAATACAACACAGAAAGTCGGTTAACACACAATTAACGCATAGCCTGGTTTATTACATGTTTCAAAATTTGCTAAGTTAGAATTTTAAGTGTGAAATTTCAAGGAGAGGACACAGGCAGAGAGAACAAATAGCCAAAATGAAAAAAGGATAAGTTTAAAACTTCCCCGTAGAGTGGTTCAATCTTAATTTGGGAGCTTTCGTGACTGCAGAAATTATTCTTGTATGTCTGTCTATAGTTTTCTAGTTAGATATTTGTTGCTCACACTTAAAATTCTAACTTAGCAAATTTTGAAACACGTAGTCAACCAGGCCATGCGTTAATTGTGTGTTAACCGACTCTCTGTGTTGTATTACATCACATTTCAATATTTTACTAGGTTATTTAATTTTCGTGTGCCTGTATACTCCTCTCTATGTGTGCCGTTGTGATGTCTGTCTGCTTGTATGTCGGTCTATAGTTTTCTAGCTAGATTTTTGTTGCTATTTCTTTTATGCCTGATGATGATTGCTTGTGTTGCAATCGAAACGTCGTAATGTGTTGTTTTATTTTGATTTATTATTTTATTTTTAGACGTGACTTAACCGAAAAGAACCAAAGAATAATTTCAGCAGTCACGAAAGCTCCCAAATTAATAAATGTTATAATTTATCCCGTGAGTTTGGTAACCGAGGACCAGTCAATGGTTATGCAAATTCCTGCTCTTTGCACAAGCCATTAAATATGAATACACAAGTATAACCCGTAAAAACAAAGTTTTTCACTATAAATCCTTTATATGCGTGGCAGCTAGAGTCCTCTCGTCCTCTGGCTTGAGATGGCTGCCACCTATGGGTCAGATGATTGCATTGCACCATTAAGCAATTGGTAATTAAATATAATATTTTGTCCTAAAAAGTGTAACATTTTGGGAAAAAAATTCACGAACATTAATTGTCACGCACAACGAGTCTGTGTGGAAAATGTCAGCTCGATTGGATCACGGGAAGTGGGTTAAAAAACGACCGAAAGATTTGCACGGTCGTAAGCAAGCAAGCAAACTTAATATAAAGGATTTAATAATAACAATAAGAACGATTCCAGAATCGAGATGTTATCGCCAAAATACCTTTTTATTTTTGTCAAAATGTGTAAAGAGCGAATCATCGCTGAACACAAACTCCATCCAAGCATCGATTTCACCACGTAAATTCTTAAAAACAAGAGTGTCCTTTATGACGCAATAAATCACTCTTACCCTTGTGCCCCTTTGCACGCGCACCACATTAATCATGTAACTGAACAAATAGCCCTCTCCTACATTTAGACCTTATTATAAAAGCAAACACACTGTCCATACGTGTCGAGCGGTATTTATCTCTGATCCAACAATCCTGCTCACGCACAAAGTTGTGAACTCGGAGGAACCCGTGTGCTCCAACCTGACGAGTTGCCGTCTGGCTAAACAGAATGAATCTGAAGCACAATCACACGTGGCGTGGACAAACTGGGGCCGGCACGGCTTACGCCAGAGGTCGCAACCGGGTACCCGATACCCGTACCCTACCCGATACCCGGCTACCCGTACCCGGCCGGGTAGCCGTTTGCGACCCTGGTGCGGCCGGGTACGGGTAGGCCGTGAGTCACTGGTGAGAAACCGTTTGTCACTCATTTCGGGTAGGGTACGGGTAGGGAACGGCTACCCGTACCCGGCCGGGTACGGGTACGGGTAGCCGTTCCCTACCCGGCCGGGTACGGGTACCCATTTGCGACCGTGGTGCGGCCGGGTACGGGTAAGGAATCAAAACCCGTTTGCGACCTCTGGCTTACGCTCGCCGACGCGCTTCCACGTCGTGCGCTTCGCCCTGCAAGCCGTGCGCTTCGCCCTGCAAGCCGGGCCCCGCCGCTTATTCTGGGAAGGAGCTGGAGAAGTTACCCGGGCGAAACGTCGGACATCGCGGCCCGAAATCAGCGGCGCCCATCGCCGCAACCGTGCGCAGTTGGTACGCGCGGGGGGCACGACGATCTACTCTCGCTCCAACCCGCGACCAGATGTCAAATCTGAAGAGCAGAAATCCCGGGCTATAAAGATTTACACGCACACACACACATTGCACGTACTGCGGTGTTGGGGGGAGGGGGCGGCAGTGATGGCACAGCGGTTTGCGCGTTGCGTTATAACCCAGCAACCCGCACCGAGCGACGAGGTGAGCGAGGCGTGGTCAAACAAATCCCACGACCCGCAAGTTGCGAAGAGGCGCATATCCAAGCAGTGGATTTAGAAGAAGAAAAAAAATCGGGCTAAAATTTTCATGAAATGCTACATCATATGCAGCAAATGCATTTCATGGCAATAACAGTTGTTCGATATGCAAACTTTAAAGTGGCTCCCTGTTCAAATTAGCATTCGGGGGGAGGGGAGGGCTCATCTCCTGTTTACAGTCCTGTATCGCCGGTTGGTGGGAATTCCACATTCCTATGGCGGGGGAAAGTAGATCCAGAGAACAAAACACATTTGACTTCCCCACAAAATGCTGTGCTCGTTGTAACCACACCGAGGAGGGACGATGGGCCGAAGTCAACCCCCAACCAGGATGTGAGAAGTCGGAAGCTTTCGATCGGACACCACTCGCTCTACCTGCGGAGGCCACTTGGAGCTCGCCGCTCAAGAATTGCTGCACCCGGCGGGACTGCACAGGAACGACAGTGGCAGTCGGTAATAATAGCAAGCTAACGTTTAAGCTATAAAACTTACTCTTTTTATTCTACTCACCGAGCTGCACATGTCTTTTCCATAAGCGACCTGGCCAACAAATTACAGCTCAACTTAGTGGCTTATCACGTGGAAATTTACAGCAGCCAAATGACTCTAAACGCGTGTTTCTAAATGTGGAGGGACAACCGGGACTCGGAAAATGATTCACGCGAGCACGGGGAAAACACGCAGACTCCAAATATACAGCAGCAGGCGTCAGGGGGTATCGGGATCGAACCCACGACCTCCTGCATACCAGGCGAGGCAGTTCACATCTCGCCACCGTGGCACTCAATGCGCGAGTTTCACTGTGCATTCTGATAACCCAACTGCAGCAGCAGCAGCAGCACTGACTAGAGCCGATAACAACCACGACAATATTGTGGGTGGAGGCAATTCCCCATACCGAGAGGTCGCCGATAATCGACCTAATAAATAAGAAATAAATAAAATCACATGTTTGGGTTTTTTGGCAGGTGTTTTACGGATGAAGGGCGATCCATTCATAGATACCCCACCAACACCGTACTTGTGTAAATTGACCGAGATTTGGTTGCGGACGCGGGAGACACGCGGAAAGCTTTAAATCAGAATCTGATCTAAGTCTAGAATTTCTTCCCCAATTATTATAGTGGGGTATCTGTAAATAGATAAACTCTGTATTTTTGCACGCGATCCATTCGCTGCTGGTAAAAGGGGTATTTTAGTTTGCGTCTCATAACAGGGCGATCCATTTACAGTCACCCCACCGATTTTCGAATGTCACTCCGAAACCTCCTTCTCAACGGCCGCGTGGATACCGTGACAGCGGATGGCTGCCCCGTCTCACAGAGCAGAGGGTTTTAGAGATGTCACGAGCGTGTTGAGATGTAGCGGGGCTTTCTAAACACTACTGTTGTTTTTCCTACTCCCCACCGTTTTCTTTCGGTGGGCTTCACGTATTAGCAAAATGGCAATGAAATCGGCACACGCGACGGTGCCGGGTGGATTAATGCCACGTCGCCAGACCGTGAAAGGCGGTTGCGGTTTGGGGGGAGACTTTCATCCAGCAGTGGAGTGACCATGACCGAGGGTCATTGCGACGGGGCCCGGCCTGGTGCCCGTCGAGCGTTGGCCGCTCGTTCGATTCCAGCGGGTCGCCCCGGTTACTACTGTGGGAACTCGCAAGATTAGGCCAGTGTGTGCCCGGGCATCAAGGTCCACGTTTGAAAAGATTACCTGGAGATTTCAGCGCTCGACTGGGATTGACACACACACACACGGCAAAACCATTGCAGACGACGCGGGGTGAAACACGTTTGTCCTTGTTAGCCTTGCGCTTGAAGAATGGCACAAATATCCAATGCACTAAATATTGTACCAGGAAGACGACGCGATCTGTAAATGGAACACCCACCATACAAATATGGAATAAATAAATCCGCGTTACAGCACAAACCAAATCAAGGTGCAACGATTTAAAATGGTCTCCCTGCGTTCTTAATGTGCACATCGAATATTTATTAATTATCCAAATTGTGGCCAGGCTGCGGTAAGTCCTTGCCAGAGGTCGCAACCGGGTACCCGATACCCGTACCCTACCCGATACCAGGCTACCTGTACCCGGCCGGGTACGGGTATGGGTACCCGTTTGCGACCCTGGTGCGGCCGGGTACGGGTAAGGAATCAAAACCCGTTTGCGACCTCTGGTCCTTGCTTAACGCGTGGCGGCGCTCACACAACTCGTTGTCGCGATAACACGGCTCTCCTGCGTTTGGGAATACTTTTCGCATAATTCGGAACGCGCATCCCCAGTACAACGCGGTTTCCCGAACGGTCGACTATCAACTACTTTCTTGAGCTGCTCGGCTGAGCGGAGTGATGCAGCGGGGTGTAGTACCAAAGTTGTGTGTTTGTGTGTAGGAGTAACACCGTATCTCGCCAAACCGAATATATTCATGGGGAAATAGTTTTTGCTTACAAATGCTTTTTCCGCTCAACGCGACGCTTTTCACGAACGCATCTACCGCGCGTTAAACGGGGACTCGCTGTGCACGCTTCACGGTGAATTGCACAAAGCGGCGAGAACAACAAAAGGCGATTGAGATGCGCCGGCGATGGAGAACCGAGACGGCCAGAGCGCGCGAGCGAGCGAGAGAGAAATTCTCGAATTGATTGAACCCAATCCCGAATCGGTAACATTCGTCCGCTACTCGTCGCACGCCTGCACCTCTCTCGCCCATCGAAGCGTCGCCCACTCCTGTCCCGAGATCGAGCAGCTTTTGCTGTATGCAACGAAACCCGACGACACGCGACGAGCATTCGCCAACGGCCCACGAATGTAAACAAATAAATACGAATCCACAACCTCGCGAACGTAACGGACGATCGCAGATTGGAGCGCTGTCCGCGCGATGACCGACCTGCATCTCACCTCAAGGACATCTGAATGGGGGGCCGCCCCCCCCCCCCGCCACCACAGAGGCCGCAGCTGTTCCCGTGTGCAGAACGACATCATTCAACACCTGGCCTGCAGGCGGGCACGAGGCCGCTAGTGGGGCGGCGGGGGGGGGGGGCGATCGCGGCCGTGTGCCTGATCTCATGCGAGCGTTGTTCTATCCGGGTCGTCCCTGCCGATCGTGCCTCCGCACCGTCGCGAGTCGACCGTTTTCACATTCCTGTTCCCTTCGGGCCGTGGCGTAAGTTGTGCGTGCGGTGAATAAAATTAAAATCTACTGAACGAAGAAAGACAAAAAAACAACCGACCCACGTAAAACGAGTCATATTGCCATCATTGGGATTTCAACCCCGGGGTCAAAACACTCCATGGCCACAATTCGACGAGGTCGCAAAAACACCGAGCAGCAGCGTGGGCGGCGCCGCCAGCGGCTTTCACTTCTGCTTGTCCACGACCACGGCGGCTTCGACGGGCCCCGGGATGGGGACGGGCGGCCGGCCGCACCGCAGCCACGGCCGCTTGAGGGCCCCCCACATGAGCTGCACTTCGAAGGGCTCGAGGCTGTGGACGAGCAGCACCTCGCGGTAGTAGCACGGGTGGAAGGACGAGAGGCCGTCGTCGCCCGCGCCGGCCTTGGGGTTGTGAATGCCGGCCGTGCGGAACTCGGCGTTGCGCCGAGGCCCCAGGCCCAACAGCTCCAGGCACTGAGCAACCACGGCAGGAGGGGTGGGGGGTGGGAGGGAGGGAGACATTGAGACGTTGAGACATTGGCGACGCGTCCGACTTCCCATCGTCCGCGTCAGGGTGGGGTTGGTGGTGCAGATGAGGAGGGCGATGCGGCGTCGCGAGGCACGGCGGGGAGATGTCAACTACCTCGTCTGGTATGCAGGAGGTCGGGGGTTCAATCCCGACCCTGACGCCTGCTGCTGTATATTTGGAGTTTGCGTGTTCTCTCCATGGTCGTGTGGAAATAAGAATCCATGCGACCACAGGGAGAACAAGCAGTCGAATGAACGCGTGTCGATTCTAAATGTGGAGGGGGCGCAAAAGCGGAAGGGAATCCGGTGAAAAATTCCACGTGGCTACCACAGGGAGGTGTCGTCACGGTCCGGATGGAAGCCAGAACCCCATCAAGCTGCGTCGCCGTGGCGAGATGTTAACTACCTCGCCTGGTACGCAGGAGGTCGTGGGTTCGATCCCGACCCCGACGCCTGTTGTATATTTGGAGTTTGCGTGGTTTCCCTGTGGTCATGTGGATTTTTTTCTCCGGGTCCTCCGGTTTTTCCCACCACATTTAGAAACGTGCGTTGAGACTATTTCGATGATCTTGCTGCTATGAATGTCCACATGATTGGGCCGCTTAGTTGAGCTATCATTTGCGGCCAGGTCGTTTTTGAACAATAAGTGAATACCTCAGTGGACTTCGTCTGGTAGGATGGGGATGTTTTGATTTAAAGCTTTCGTGACTGCAGGGATTCATATTCTTGGTTCTTTCGGTAAAGTCACGGACAGTGCATATCATTATCATCATCAGAGTTGTTTCTTTTTGTTTGCATTTTTGACTGCTTGTGTTGTGGTTATTGCAAACATGATGCATTGTATAAAGGCGTCAGTTTTTGTACCAGTTGAAAGGGTTAAAACCTATTACTATATTTTGCCACTGGTAAAGGAGGTCTCATAGTGATTGGTCACGAATTGGCCGAAAACGTCCCGAGACAAATAGAAACCCAACGTAGCTGCAGCACCCCTCCTGAGAAAAGATTCCTACCACAACCGTGCGGCTTTCCTGAATAAATAACCGACTTATTATAATTCTTACGAGGATCATCCTCACAGGAACGATGGTGCCCAGTCACCGACGGACGCACGCGCTCACCTGGCCGAAGAAGACGTCATCGATGGGGAGCAAGGGGACGGAGGGGGCGGCCTTGCGGATCTGCAGGGCCGTGTGGCCGCTCATGACGATCCCTCCGCCGCCCACGTACGGAGGGTAGCGCTCGCTCTGCTGCACCTGCACGGGCACGTAGTACCTGGGGGCGGGGAGGGCCACACGGATGGCGCACGGTGAGATGGAGGAGCCCCGAGCTCCTGGGCTCCAATCCGGGTTAAGGCCGCATCGGGTTGATGGTCCCAGGCAGGTCGGCGATGACTTACGCGGTGAACCCCGCACAGGCTCGCATCGATTCTCAGAATGGGAGAATGGCCAAACCGGATTTTGGAGTGTGGCAAGTTGATGGTCACACGAAGGCCGCACGAAGAAAAAAAAAACAACTTAGAAAGTTTGGCTATACTCCAGCTCGGAGAATAAAATAGATCGGTTCGACTGCCGCCGTGGGAGAGTCTCGCGCGCGGTGCCCGGGCCCTATGGGCGAGCAGCAGGGTGCAGCAGGGTGCAGCAGCATGGGACAGGGTGGGACAGGGTGCAGCAGGGTGCAGCATCGTGCAGTAGGGTGCAGCAGGGTGGGACAGGGTGGAGCAGCGTGGGACAGGGTGCAGCAGGGTGGGACAGGGTGGGACGGTGCAGCAGGGTGCAGCAGGGTGGAGCAGGGTGGACGCAGAGGCAGCGTTCCGTGCAGCACTGTGACAGTTGCGTCTCTCGCTGCTGCTTATTTAGCGAATGCTTTTTCACGCGTGGCCTCCACACAGAGCACCAGATACACAAGGACAAATATCCACGTGTCAGTGTTCTGTCGGCGGATGGTCGGCCCACGTACTAAATTAACTCAACTGTTTTTATGTTACCAGGTAAGGTACACCGAGCTATTGCAGACGAGAGCCGACGTAGCAACGCATTCAAGCTCGGCCGCGACGCGCCGAATTATCCACACAGGAGGAAACCGGAGCTCCCGGAGAAAGGCCACGCCTCGCGCAAGGGGGCAACGCTCGATCCCCGTACAGATGGAAACAGGCGGCGATTGGTCCACCTGATGGACCGATCCACGGTACGGAACCTCCTCAATGCCCACGGGGAGAGGAGTTTTCAGCGATCTGTGATCCTCCAACCCTGGATTACCCCAACGCCACGTTAAGAACCCCGACACCACGCTAAGAACCCTGACACCACGCTAAGAACCCTGACAGCACGCTAAGAACCCTGACAGCACGCTAAGAACCCCGACACCACGCTAAGAACCCCGACACCACGCTAAGAACCCCGACACCACGCTAAGAACCCCGACACCACGCTAAGAATCCTGATACCACGCTAAGAACCCCGACACCACGCTAAGAACCCTGACACCACGCTAAGAACCCTGACACCACGCTAAGAATCCTGACACCACGCTAAGAACCCCGACACCACGCTAAGAACCCCCGACACCACGCTAAGAACCCCGACACCACGCTAAGAACCCTGACACCACGCTAAGAACCCTGACACCACGCTAAGAACCCTGACACCACGCTAAGAACCCTGACACCACGCTAAGAACCCTGACACCATGCTAAGAACCCCGACACCACACTAAGAACCCCGACACCACGCTAAGAACCCCCGACACCACGCTAAGAACCCCCGACACCACGCTAAGAACCCCGACACCACGCTAAGAACCCCGACACCACGCTAAGAACCCCGACACCACACTAAGAACCCAGGCTACGCAGTGGCACTCACTTGCTCCAGGTGTGTCGGATGGGCCCCACGTTGGTGATGACGTAGCCCTCGAACATATGGTGTCCCGGCGTCTCGTTCGACGACGACGACGGGGGGTCCCAGCTGGCCGCGCTCGTCGTCACGTACTCCACCATGTTGTCGCTGTTGACGAAGATGTCGTCGTCGCCGTCGAAGATGAAGCGCGTGAGCGGGCAGCGCTCGGCCATCCAGTCGAGGAAGAGCAGCTGCTTGAGCGTCAGGTTGTAGAAGGTGTCCAAGAAGTTCCACTGCACCACGTCGTTGTAGAGGCGCGACTCCTCCTGCAGCAGCGCGTTGAGGCGCAGGCGGCGATCGCCCGGCACGTCGGGCACCACGCCGAAGAGGAAGACGCGCCGCACGATCGAGCCCTGCGCAAGGGGGGGGGGGGGCGGTGGTGGGTGGGGGGGGGTGGTGACGGATAATTCGTGAGAAAAATGGAAACTTCCCACGGGCTGCTGGGAGGCAGCGTGGTGCCGAGCGATCGCGAAATGTCGAGAATTTTAAAAATGTAGTGATTCCCCCCCACGTGAGCGCAATTGTTCGTCGCGCGACAGAACATTATTTCTCATTCCCAGAGCAGAAATTCAGCCGGAGTGCAGAAACGAAACCGAATTCGTGCGGTCGTTGGGGAACCAGGCTGAGACCACAGACGACGGAGCCAACCAAATGGAGTTGTCACGACGTGGGCATACGTGCCAGCCGATTTGGTTGATCAGCAAACCCGGAGGAGGAGGAATGTTGGACCATTGGAACGTTGGAAGTATTTGTCAATATTTTGCTCGGGCTTTTCAATATTCCTCATCCTCCTCTCCTCCGTTGACGCTGGGCGGATTTCAATTGTCACGTTCGCTCACGCCGCGACGAGCCGATCCGCCCGTTGCCGTCGCCAGCGGCGATGCGGTTCAAGGAGCCGAGCACAAGTGCCGACGTTTGCCGCCGGCCTGGATGCACTGCCCCTCTCGGTGTGTGCGTCGCGTTAGAGATGAACGCCGCGCTTTGTTCACCGTCAACGGATGACGGAACCCGACTCCGTTCGGCGTCTCCGAACTAAACTATATATTTGTTTTATTTTAAGAGGTAGAGGCACACTGCCCCCCCCAACCCAACCGCCGCACTGAGCGACGTACAGCTCTTATTCAGAAGCGACTTGGCCATCACAAACGATAGCTCGACGTGGAAATGTAGAGCAGCGAATACTCTGAATGCGAATGACAATTGGGTTTTTTTAACCCTCTTATCTGGCAACAAAACTGACACCTTTGTTTTTTACAAGGAGTCATGTTTGCATTGACCACAATACCTGCGGTCGGAATGCAAACAAAAAACACAACTCTGACAATGTATGCACTGTCCTTGAAATTGATTGGTCCACACCCGAGACAGCTTGACTCTTTGTAAAAAAAGGCGTCAGTTTTGTTGCCAGATAAAAGGGTAAAACATCAATTATCATATTTTGCTACTGACAAAGGAGGTTCCAAGACTCTGAATGCGCGACGTCGATTTCTCAAATGTGGCGGGGGAAGCCGGAGGACCCGGAAAAAAATCCACACGACCACAGGGGTAGAGAGACACGCAAACTCCAAATATACAGTTTAACACGGAGGCTTTCGCGACCAATATCATCCACAAGAGGTTTTTTGGGTTAGATAGCGTAAATATATGTGTCGTTAAAACCCGCCACCACACGACACAGCCAACTAGTAAGGGTTGTCATGTAAACAGAACGTGGCCAATTCGTCACTAGTACAGCACTAGTGTGTAGTTTAGTATTGTAGTGTATAGTGTAGTGTATAGTATACTAGTACAGCACTCGTGTATACTGTAGTAGTGTAGTGTATAGCGTACTAGTACAGCACACCGGTGTGTTGGAGAGCCAAGCCACAACATTTACAATCTGAGTACGACGTTTCGCCAGTGATTGCAACTAGCTTCATCAGGCGACAGCCAGATTTGTGTTCCTTAAATAGAGGCGGTCAGGGTCGGGATCAAACCCACGACCTGCTGCATACCAGGCGAGTTATTCACATCTCGCCACCGTGACGTTCAAGATGGGGGTGGCCCGATCAATTTCGTTCTCAATTCCAAACATTCGAGCTCAACACGGGTCACAGCCACGGTGCCTAAACTCTGGAATGCATTTGTTTGTTCGCCAATCTGAACATTCCACGACCCTGCTACCGGTGTGACGGTGAGCACCAGGGGTTTTCCTCCCTAGTCATCTCACCACTGTTGGATGAACGCCTCCTCCTCGTCACCACCCCCACCCCCCCCAACGTCGTCACCGTCTCTCGCGACGCTGCCGACGGAACGGCTTGCCCGCCGGGCCGCCCGGAACGCGAGCCGATCTCGGTCGGCTCCGTCTCCGCCAGCGGAAGGGGGTTCCTCTCCTCCCTCTCGTGCGCGCTCCGTTTCTTCGGGGTACCGCCCGTGTCTTAAGTCTCAACCGCCGCGTCGTCGTGGGCCTGCGTGGGCCACCCTCCCTGCCACCCCCTGCCCCCCTCACTTCTCTCAACAGCCACTCTCGCTTCCTTTCGCGTCTCTCGGGGCGACTCCACGGCACGCGTCGTCTTCGCACACTTTTTCGGTTTCCGTCCCGCCGTTCGTTCGGCTTGTCTGCAGTTGCCACGTGCGTCACCCGGACGTGTTTTTTTTTTACACACACGCCTCGAACCGAACAAACGGCGAAAATTAAGGGCCGCCGTAAAACACGCGGACAGAAAGGCTTTGTTTGCCGCGCGACCAGGGCACTCCGGGGCGAGGACATTTTATCGCTCGCAAAACACGCACAAAATGCACATGCGGTTTAACAAATCTATTTTACGAGGTAAGGCCCCCCCCCCCCCACTGAGCCATACAGTTCCTTTTTAGAAGCGACCTGGCCACAAATGATAGCTCAACCAAGTGACTTAATCACGTGGACATTGAAATCGCAGCCAAAATATACTCTAAACGCACGTTTCTACATGTGGAGGCAGCAACCGGAGGACCCGGAGAAAAATCGACGCGACCACGGGGAGAAAGACACGCAAACTCCAAATATACAACAGCAGGCGTCAAGGGTTGGGATCGAACCCATGACCTCCTGTATACGAGGCGAGGGAGATAACATCTCCTAGCCACCGTGATGATGACGAGAGAGAGAGACACGCAAACGCCAAATACACAGCAGCAGGCGTCAAGGGTCGGGATCGAACCCACGACCTCCTGCATACCAGGCGAGGTAGTTAACATCTCGCCACGGTCCTGGCTTCCATCTGGACCGTGACGACACCTCCCTGTGGTGGCCTCGTGAAATTTTTCTCCAGATTCACCTCCGCTTTTGTGCCCCCCTCCGCATTTAGAATCGACGCGCGTTCATTTCACCGCTTGCTATTAATTCCCCACGTGTGGGGATGAGATTGGCCATTATCGATGAGCGATCATCATCATCATCGCGTGTGGCCAGGTGGCCTCCAAACAACAGCTCATAGCTCAGAGGGCTTTACCCGGGCTGGATAACAAAATGGTTTGGCTCGTCCCTCCGACCGCGCGTTCTTGCCGTGCCTCGTGGCAGTACGGTGTCCGAAGTTTCGCTCGGCTTACCGGTGCGGAACCTTCGACAGGAACCGACGAATTGACGCTTTCGGCAGCGGGATGGCGTGGAGACGCGGCATCACGGACCGAAGCGTGCGGCGGGAGAGCCGCTACCAGCGCGGTGCCATCGTGGGCACGGAACTCTCGCGTGGGACTCGGATGTTTGTTTAATGGAGACAAAGATTCGCACGCTTTGCAGTTGTGCAGCGCATGAAGCCGTTTGCCCTTCTGCACCAGCGCAGTGTTTGAACGGTCGTTGTCAGGGCTCCTCAACCCTCTCCCCCCCATGCCACACCGCACCGTGCAAGCCTGTGACGGACTGTTGGAGCAAGTGCCGTTTGCGAGCAGCACCTATGAACGGCGGACGGCACACGGGTGGGTGGGTGGCCGGCACAACGCCCGGCCGCCTTTGTCTCCCCGGTGGCGATGTTCAGACACCGCACCAGCTACTCATTTGAGGCCGAGTTGAACTAGGGGATGCCCAGATCACGGTTCAGATAATCGTCACCGGTTTTGCGCGTGAACAGGAATCGAACTCGGGTGGCCGGGTTCGATTCCACCACGCCGCACGTGCGTGCGAGCCGACGCCATCTGGCTTGTGGGGAACAAGATAATCTCGGGCACGAATCTCGGAGTGTTTCCGTGTCTCTTTGTCTGCGAGTAGAGTCGTGTCTGCATGTGTGTCTGTGAATCTGCTCGACTGTTGCGGTGTATAAACGTCGCCACTGGGGAGACAAAGGCGGCCGGGCGTGGTGTTGGCCAGCCACCCCCCTCGTGTGCCGTGCCGGCCTTAATAGGTTCTCGCTAACAGCACTTGCCCCAACAGTCTGTTAAGGCTACACGGGGGATCTTTGTCTTTGTCTGTGCGTGTGTGTCTGTCTGTGCGTGTGTCTGTCTGTCCAAAGGAGAGGAGAGGGGTTGGAGGTGGCGGGGCTTTGATGAGCCACGGAACCGCACGGAGAAGAACCGCGCGCCCCTCTGAAGCAACACAAACTAGACAGCACAAACAACACAAACTAGACAGCACAAACAACACAAACTAGACAGCACAAACAACACAAACTAGACAGCACAAACAACACAAACTAGACAGCACAAACAACACAAACTAGACAGCACAAACAACACAAACTAGACAGCACAAACAACACAAACTAGACAGCACAAACAACACAAACTAGACAGCACAAACTAGACAGACGACACAAACTAGACGACACAAACTACAAACTAGACGACAAACTAAACAACACAAACAACACAAACTACACAAACTAGACAAACTAAACAACACAAACAACACAAACTACACAAACTAGACGACAAACTAGACAACACAAACAACACAAACTAGACAGGCGACACAAACCAGACGATACAAACTAGACAGACAACACAAACTAGACAACACAAACAACACAGACGACACAAACTAGACAACACAGACAACACAAACTAGACAACACAAACAACACAAACTAGACAACACAAACTAGACAGACGACACAAACTAGACACAAATCAGACGACACAAACTACTAGACGTATGTGTTGTAAACTTTTTAGACAGTATATAAAGGGGTTATTTTTTGAGTAACCTTTTAGATCGTACATAAAATGGGTCACTTTACTAACTTTATTAGAGAGGAAGTACAAGGGGGTAACCTTGTTAACTAGTTATAAATAGCATATAAAAGGAGTAACCTTTTAGTAGAGGTGTGGACTCGAGTCATGTGACTTGGACTCGAGTCAGACTCGAGTCATGAATTTGATGACTTGCGACTCGACTTGCATAACAATGACTTTGTCCCACCTCTGCCTTTTAGATAGTTATACATAGTATATAAATTGGGTAACTCGACTTTTTGTTCGAAACTATTGACAACGATGAGTGGGGGGGGGGTACTGGTCCAGATGAAGCAACACCCGTCCCGAACATTTCCTTGTCAAAATAACCTTGAGGGGGGGGGGTAACCTTGGGAGCCCCCCCCCACACCCCGTGGTGGAAATTACACATTCGTGCGGCGAGGTGGAGTCCATCCACGGGTACGATAATAACACCGTATGCGAACTAACAACTGACTGTTATCCGCGCACGAAGGCAAGCGTAGTGCTCGATTTTTATTGCTTTTTAAAATAAGACGCCGACCCATTTCGTTGAGTAAATGGAACAATGAGGACACACGCGTGTGTGTGTCTGAACCGGTCCTGGGCCTCCCCTAGGTCGACTCAGCCTCAAATGCGTACCTGGTGAGGTGTGTTAAACATCGCCACGAGAGGGACAAAGGCGGTCGGCCGTGAAGGCCACCCCCGTTCCCCACCTCGTGTGCAGTTGCCGGCCTTCATATGTGCTGCTCGCTAACTGCACTTGCCCCAACAGTCTGGTAAGGCTACACAGGGGATCTTTGTCTTTGTTTAGAAGTGGGGAGCGGTGGTGCAGCGTTTCTCGCTACGAACCCGGCCCTGCCCCGAGTTCGATTCCCGCTCACGGCCAACACCGGTGACGATTATCAGAGCCGGTCCTGGGCCTCCCCTAGGTCGACTCAGCCTCACATTCGTACCTTGGTGAGGTGTGTTAAACATCGACACGAGGGAGACAAAGGCGGTCGGGCGTGGTGCTGGCCACCCGTTGGCCACCTCGTGTGCCGGAGACGACCTTCAGAGGTGCTGCTCGATAACGTCGCAACAGTCTGCGAAAGGATTTCGTGACCGCAGGAATTCGTATTCTTGGTTCTTTCGGTAGTAAAGTCGCGTAGATAGAAAATATAAAAATAAAACAATGTATTTCCGCC
This sequence comes from Lampetra planeri, assembly GCF_965212315.1. Classification (NCBI taxonomy): domain Eukaryota; kingdom Metazoa; phylum Chordata; class Hyperoartia; order Petromyzontiformes; family Petromyzontidae; genus Lampetra; species Lampetra planeri. The sequence continues at coordinate 2,175,790 of NC_136152.1, read as the reverse complement.
TGATGAAAACTCGCTTGTGTTGCGATCGATACGTCGTGGGTTTTTATGATTATTTTCATTGTATGGTTTGTAATAATATTTTATTATTTATTTTTTTACATTTTCTATCTACCTGAGTTTACCGAAAGAACGAAGAATAGTCTGTTAAAGGCTATAACACGGGGAGGGGTGGGGTCTGTTTAGAAGTTTGTAGCGCGATGCAAGCCGCTTAGGGATTATCGTCTCCATAAGAGTTTTTTTTTGATTATATTAGTCGCAAAAGTCTACCACGTGTTACACGACGAATATTCTCTCCCCCGTTGAAGGGGGGAGCATGTTCACAATGGTTCACTGCTACGTTCCAGTGTTTATGGACGCCTTAAAGGCAATTGGCAATTTGACTCCAGGCAAGGGGCGGATTTTAAGCAAACAAAAGAACCCACTAAGCGACAGATTAACCACGGAATCGGCTTTCGCGACCGATATTTTTGGGGAAGGGAAGACCGCGTTTTCTCTGCATCGTTTTCCTTTTGAGGAACAAGAGCCAAAGGGCATTTGCTCGATTCGGAAGTTTTTTTTATCGGCTCGTAGAAAGGTAACCTCCTCCCCCAGACAAGGTTTGGTGGTCAGCGTATTAACAAACAAGTCGCAGGAGGTAGGGACGTACTAAAACTGGCAATAGTGGAAGCTACAGCCTCGCACCACGAGAGGTCCTCGAAATACGAAAACGATTAGCACATAATTCGAAGTTTCAAGTTAGTCGGATGAAAACAATAAAGAAGGATTGGGGGGGGGGGATGTACAATCATCTAAAACAGATAATTTAATTCCGATAAGACGAGAAATATCTAAGATCCATCGATGGGCCACAGCGTTGCCATACTCCGGCCCCGAGTCGACAGGCACAGAGAGAGAGGGGGCATGGGACCCCTACGGTCGGACGAGGGGATGGGACCCCTACGCACGAGGGGATGGGACCCCTACGCACGAGGGGATGGGACCCCTACGCACGAGGGGATGGGACCCCTACGCACGCGGGGACACCGCCACGACGCTTCAGGCGAGAAGGCTCGAGGAGGAGGAATGCGACTTTGTCGAAGGTCGAGCGAACAGCGAGGCGCACGAGGAAGTCGCAGCAACCCACGAATTAATACATTCGCCCGTGGAGTCGTCTCGGGGCGAAAAGCTTACAAAGTTGGATTTGTTTAAAAAAAATAAACCGTAAACCTTTGTCCTCAAAAGTTCAACAAACCGATCGATCGAGACGCTGCGTGGGCAGCGTCGTACGAGCCCACACATTTGTGTGGCCCGAACAGGAAATATAATCGGCGACGTTTCGAGCAATGCCCCCCCCCCGGCCCCCTGGCACAACACATTCGTCACTAACACGGTGGCCTTCAATGATAAACAAAACAAACAAAACCCCATAATGGGATACGCTTAGGGCAATGTCCCTTAATCGTAGCAGGAAGTAACACAAATACATCTCCACACAGTAGCGCGCTGCATGCGATTTCCCCACACGCACTTTGCGCAGGGATGGATAAGAGGCGGCGGCTATGGCCCGTGAAGGGGGGGGGGGTCGAGACTCAATGCGCAGAGGGGGCCGCTGCATCTCCGGAGAGACGGGACGAGGGGTACCACCACCCTGAAGATGGATCCGTGAGATCGTCTCGAGGAAGCCGAGGCGAATTGTCGCATCGCATGAGCGCGAGATGGCGGCGGCTGGAGGCGTCAGGATGGTTTTCATCCAGCAGTGGATTGACCATGCTCGACATTTATTTGCTAACGCGCGGTGCGATGGCAGCAATAAGCTGGGAAGTTAAAGGATACGAGCGGGAGGGGCTTACGGAGATCATTGGCGTCGTCCGAGGAAGAAACGCAGGCTACAATGGAGTTAAATTTCGATTTAAAGCTTTCGTGACTGCAGGGATTCATCTTCTTGGTTCTTTCGGTAATGTCACGTAGAAGGGAAATAATAAAATAATAAAAATAAAACATAATAAAATAATATAATACAATGGAGTTGTTCGTGTGTTCCACGGTATGAGTTTAATTGCCACAATCGCACTGCGGCAATCTATTCGATTCATCTTCTTGGTTCTTTCGGTAAAGTCACGTAGAAGGGAAGTAATAAAATAATAAAAATAAAACATAATAAAACAATTCTCACGACGTTTCGGCCACAACGCAAGCAGCCGTCCTTCGCCTGAGGACGGCTGCTTGCGTTGTGGCCGAAACGTCGTGAGAATTGTTTTATTATGTTTTATTTTTATTATTTTATTACTTCCCTTCTACGTGACTTTACCGAAAGAACCAAGAAGATGAATCCCTGCAGTCACGAAAGCTTTAAATCGAAATTTTATTCGATTCATCTTCACGGATGTCTCTCCGTGCGTCTCTACGAGGAGTCCGAAAATGAGCGCGGACCGCGGTGAAGAAGTCCCGAATCCAGAGACGAGACCGAGGGGTCGCGAATTCGAATCACGCCCGAATGATAGCGGTGGTGGGTGGGTGGTGGCGATGATGAAGCCGGTTGTCGTCTCACCTTGATGGTTCGCTCTTGTCCCCACGTCCTGCGGATCACATCCCTGCGTGCAAGGTTCCTGGCGTCGCTCTTGATGGCGATGAGGAGGGTCACGGGTCCCGGGTCGCACTTGGATCGCCGCGGCTCCAGCACAAGCTCGAAGCGGCGGCAGTGGCGGTGCGTCAGGAAGTTTTGGATCATCCCCGGCAAGCTCGAAAAGCCCTCCACTGCGGCAGCCACGCTCGCGTTCGAGACGCAGAGGTCCGAGTGGCCGTCCCAGCTGGGCGCCGAGCCGGCTGAGCGCTCCTCCCAGAAGTTAGGAAAGAGGTCCTTCTCGCGATCGAAGTCGCCCCCTCCTCCACCTCCTCCACCTCCTCCACCTCCTCCACCACCACCGCCGCCACCGCAGTCTCGAGCGCCGTCGCAATTCTCGGCGGCGACGCGATGAGAGTCGTCGCGTTCGGAGCGCTCGGTGGGGAACTTGACGAAGGTGATGCTCAACCCCACCTGGCTGTAGATCGCGCCCGAGGCCACGATCAGGAGGAAGAGGCACGCGGGCAGCCACGTGGGGAGACTGCGGGGAGCCGTCATTGTTGTCTACAGCGGCAGCAGCAGCAGCAGCAGCGGGGAGAGGTGGACGCGTGTGGGACTCGAGCGATGGCGAAACGGAGTCACCAGGTCCGAGGGAGGCGCAGCAGAAGTGGCGGTGGTGGTGGTGACGAGAGGGAGGGATCACTCGTGGGATCACTCGTGGCGTCATATCGGAGCCCCCACCCCTACCACCTTCCCCCCACCCCCCCTACCACCTTCCCCCCACCCCCCCTACCACCTTCCCCCCACCCCCCCTACCACCCCCCCCCCCCCACCACCTCCCCCCCCCCACCACCCCCCCCCCCACCACCTCCCCCCCCCCACCACCTTCCCCCCCCCACCTCCCCCCCCCACCACCTTACCCCCCCCCCACCACCCCCCCCCCCCACCACCTCCCCCCCCCACCACCTCCCCCCCCCCACCACCTTCCCCCACCCACCTCCCCCCCCCACCACCTTCCCCACCCCCCCCACCACCTTCCCCACCCCCCCCACCACCTTCCCCCCACCACCTTCCCCCCACCACCTCCCCCCTCCCCACCACCTTCCCCACCCCCACCACCTCCCCCCCACCACCTCCCCCAACCCCTACTCTATTGACGCGTTGCGACATGAATAATAAAAACACATCATGGAGATTGTATACTAGAGATTACATCTAATTAACATATAATAGCTTATGCGCTAAACATATACAAATTATCTTACCTGTAATAGTCATTCTCTGTCTGAGTGTGGACGAAACTTGTGACGAATTTAACACGCGAACCGTGGTGGTGAGCCTGCAGCACTTTAAAAAGTCGTTAAAAATTGACAATGCATTCCCTTTTATTATTATATTAGCGGGAAGTACCCGGCGTTGCCCGGGGCGGGGAAATATATTTCAAAACTTCTCTTAAAAACATAACAAATACACACACACAATAAGCTATTGTGAAATCCCGGCGTGCCGTTTGTCTGTCCATTTGTCCATCAACAAAATTATAAGATTCACCTGAAGACGGAAGCTTGTGTTGCCTTGTGTTGCCTCCGAAAAGTCGTGATTTTTATTGTTTTATTTTTATAAATTTTTTTACCTACGTGACTTTACCGAAAGAACTAAGAGTATAAAAATTATAAGATGCTTGAAGAAGTCCTGAATCCAAAAGTAATAGAAAGTGGCGGGTAAATAGTCGATCTAAAAGGATTCCTATAATTCCCGACCCCCCCCCCCTCCCTTATATATATATTTTACGACTATAGTCAGTAGATACTACTGTAGAGTCAGTAGATACTACTACAGAGTCAGTATATACTACTGTAGAGTCAGTATATACTACTATAGAGTCAGTAGATACTACTGTAGTCAGTATATACTACTGTAGAGTCAGTAGATACTACTGTAGTGTCAGTAGATACTACTGTAGTGTCAGTAGATACTACTGTAGAGTCAGTAGATACTACTGTAGAGTCAGTAGATACTACTGTAGAGTCAGTAGATACTACTGTAGTGTCAGTAGATACTACTATAGTCAGTAGATACTACTGTAGTGTCAGTAGATACTACTATAGTCAGTAGATACTACTGTAGTGTCAGTAGATACTACTGTAGAGTCAGTAGATAATACTGTAGAGTCAGTAGATACTACTATAGTCAGTAGATACTACTGTAGTGTCAGTAGATACTACTGTAGAGTCAGTAGATACTACTGTAGTGTCAGTAGATACTACTGTATAGTCAGTAGATACTACTGTAGAGTCAGTAGATAATACTGTAGAGTCAGTAGATACTACTATAGTCAGTAGATACTACTGTAGAGTCAGTAGATAATACTGTAGAGTCAGTAGATACTACTGTAGTGTCAGTAGATACTACTATAGTCAGTAGATACTACTGTAGAGTCAGTAGATACTACTGTAGTGTCAGTAGATACTACTATAGAGTCAGTAGATACTACTATAGTCAGTAGATACTACTGTAGTGTCAGTAGATACTACTGTAGAGTCAGTAGATAATACTGTAGAGTCAGTAGATACTACTATAGTCAGTAGATACTACTGTAGAGTCAGTAGATACTACTGTAGAGTCAGTAGATACTACTATAGTCAGTAGATACTACTGTAGAGTCAGTAGATACTACTGTAGTGTCAGTAGATACTACTACAGAGTCAGTAGATACTACTGTAGAGTCAGTAGATACTACTATAGTCAGTAGATACTACTGTAGAGTCAGTAGATACTACTATAGTCAGTAGATACTACTGTAGAGTCAGTAGATACTACTGTAGAGTCAGTAGATTCTACTGTAGAGTCAGTATATACTACTGTAGAGTCAGTAGATACTACTGTAGAGTCAGTAGATACTACTATAGAGTCAGTAGATACTACTGTAGAGTCAGTATATACTACTGTAGAGTCAGTAGATACTACTGTAGAGTCAGTAGATACTACTGTAGTGTCAGTAGATACTACTGTAGAGTCAGTAGATTCTACTGTAGAGTCAGTAGATACTACTATAGAGTCAGTAGATACTACTGTAGAGTCAGTATATACTACTGTAGAGTCAGTAGATACTACTGTAGAGTCAGTAGATACTACTGTAGTGTCAGTAGATACTACTATAGAGTCAGTAGATACTACTGTAGAGTAAGTAGATACTACTGTAGAGTAAGTAGATACTACTGTAGAGTCAGTAGATACTACTGTAGTGTCAGTAGATACTACTATAGAGTCAGTAGATACTACTACAGAGTCAGTAGATACTACTATAGAGTCAGTAGATACTACTATAGAGTCAGTAGATACTACTGTAGAGTCGGTAGATACTACTGTAGAGTCAGTAGATACTACTGTAGAGTCAGTAGATACTACTGTAGAGTCAGTAGATTCTACTGTAGAGTCAGTAGATACTACTGTAGTGTCAGTAGATACTACTGTAGAGTCAGTAGATACTACTGTAGAGTCATAGCAGGTGCCACCACAGTCAGTATGCACTGCTGTAATCATAGCAGGCACCACCACAGTCAGTATGCACTGCTGTAATCATAGCAGGTACCACCACAGCAGTATGCACTGCTGTAATCATAGCAGGTGCCACCACAATATGCACAGCTGTAATCATAGCAGGTACCACCACAGCAGTATGCACTGCTGTAATCATAGCAGGCACCACCACAGTGTGTATGCACTGCTGTAATCATAGCAGGTACCACCACAGCAGTATGCACTGCTGTAATCATAGCAGGTGCCACCACAATATGCACAGCTGTAATCATAGCAGGTACCACCACAGCAGTATGCACTGCTGTAATCATAGCAGGTGCCACCACAGTCAGTATGCACTGCTGTAATCATAGCAGGTACCACCACAGTCAGTATGCACTGCTGTAATTATAGCAGGTACCACCACAATATGTACTGCTGTAATCATAGCAGGTACCACCACAGCAGTATGCACTGCTGTAATTATAGCAGGTACCACCACAATATGTACTGCTGTAATCATAGCAGGTACCACCAGTCAGTACGCACTGCTGTTACATTTTTAAGAGTAGTTTTGAAATATTTTTAAGACCCGGGCAACGTCGCGTACTTCCTGCTAGTATCTTACATATATGTGTAACATCATGAAGACAGATTCCCATGCAAGGCGCTCCGGTGCCAATGTTTTGGGGTGGGGGTGTGATTTATAAACGCGTCGAATTATAAACTCGTGAGAGTCGTATCGGTCAATAATCACGTGTATAATCTGCCAATGTAAAAAATTAACCCGTAAAAACAAAGTTTTTCACTATAAATCCTTTATATGCGTGGCGGCTAGAGTCCTCTCGTCCTCTGGCTTGAGATGGCTGCCACCTATGGGTCAGATGATTGCCTGCCACCATTAAGCAATTGGTAATTAAATATAATATTTTTTTTCCTAAAAAGTGTAAAATTTTGGAATTTCACGAAAATAAATTGTCACGCACAACGAGTCTGTGTGCAAAATGTCAGCACGATTGGATCACGGGAAGTGGGTTAAAAAACGACCGAACGATTTGCAAGGTCGTAAGCACGCAAGCAAGTGAACTTAATATAAAGGATTTAAAAACTAGAATTTAAACTATTGTTTTTATTTGACCAAGTAAGACCCCGCTGAGCTGTGTAGCTATTTTTCTTCTTCCAGACGCGACCTGGCTATCACAAATGGAAGCCCAACGAAGTGGCTTATCACGTGGACATTTAGAGCAGCCAAATCTAACAATGTGTAGAGTAAAATGGGGACGTGACGTCAGGTGTGCCGTTCAGTGCGGTGACGTCACGTCTCCTAGGGTACTTAAGGGATACCCCGTGACGTAAGCGGGGTCACTGTGGGAACGGGTAGATTAAGTAGGGTGAAGAGGGAGCCAGGGGTAGAGAGAGGGGTCGAGTGGTGAGTCTGGGGAGAAGCCGGTGGTAGCCGTAGAGGTGCTTCTCTCTCCGCTCGGTGGAGTCGGCAGAGTCCACGATCCGACACGAGAGAGAGAGACCGGAGCTAGCCGGCAGGGACCCGGACTCAAGAGTAGGACCCCTAGCCCTTGGGAGTTGTGTACCCTGCTGTGTATTATTGATAAGCTTTAATAAACCCTGGCGAAAGCCCTTGACTTACCTCCGTCTCAGAGTGCGTCCGTTGGAACTTCTCTACAAATGCAACACTCAACAGATCCACGCAGAGCCACTTTGCTCTGTTGTCATCTCGCACACCAGCCGAGCACTCCAGGATATTCACGGTATTGTATTACTTGTCTTTATTGTTTATTTAGGATCCGGAATACTTAGGACAAACGTACCCACCACACACACACACGTAGACTCTATCGTATATATACACAGGAATGTCAAAATTGTACAAAAAATCAAAGAAGTTGCGTGTAAAGCTGTTTTGGGTGTGAACCAGAGGTCGCAACCGGGTACCCGATACCTGTACCCTACCCGATACCCGGCTACCCGTACCCGGCCGGATACGGGTACCCGTTTGCGACCTTGGTGCGGCCGGGTACGGGTAGGCCGTGAGTCACTGGTGAGTAACCGTTTGTCACTCATTTCCCAACGTCTTGTCTCTTCTCACAATTCAAGTTCCTAGAATCAACCCACCCGCGCCTGCAACATGGCTTCATCCCAGAGGTCGCAATCAGGTACCCGATACCCGTACCCTACCCGTACCCGGCCGGGTACGGGTACCCGTTTGCGACCCTGGTGTGGCCGGGTACGAGTAAGGAATCAAAACCCGTTTGCGACCTCTGGTGTGGACAGAGAGAGAGAGAGAGTAGTGGGGGCAAAACAGTCCGACTGCGAGATTGCTCAGTGGGAATTAATCAATTGATGCTCAATAATCAGTGATGATGAAGCTCTCCCTCTGGTCGTGTGCCATCACATCATCACAAGCGAGCATCGGATCAAAAGCGAAATAACACCAGGTCTGGACTTCGGGTAGTAGGGACAAGCTATTAGGTGAGGGTTGACTCAACCCAATCAATCCCCCCCCCCGAGGTCGATAAAATAAGCACCACTTTGTGAAGAAGTTAACAGTAGGTGTCATATGTATTCAGAACGTATTTCGCACCGTACGTAGCCAATCGTGCTTATCGGATGTGTGGATACGGTGCCCCTCCGGAATGCGGACTTTCCGCCACTGAGAACGCACTTGGCAGGGCTGTAAACGGGAGTTGGGCACGGATGCCTCAATAGATGGGCACCGATGGCTCAAGATAAATCAATGCTTGATCGAGCAAGGAATTCGCCCTGCCGACTTCACAGTCCCCCACCCCCACCCTCCTTAACCGCTTCGGTCCATCGCAGTGAAGATACCCCCCCCCCCCCCATAGAGCGTCACGATCCTGGTAACAACAACAAAAATGTGATTGTATTGATTGGATGACTCGATTATGACCTTCTCTCTCCTTTGTATTGTTTTCACATTTTATTGTTGTTGTATGGATTTGTAGTTTTTCACCCCGCATGAGGAGCACAATATCTATATCCAGAGACGTCTAACGGGTCGCTGCAGGGGCTCACGGCAAATTCCAACTGTGGGCCCCACAGACGCCTTCAAAATAAACTGGAAGTATAAACATCGGACACCGTGAAGTCAAAGCACGCCCTCCCCATCGCCAAAGCGCGGGGCCCGGGGCAGTCGCCTCGATAGGGGCCATCCATTGAGTAGGTACGCAAAAATCTGTCAAAACTCGACCACCCCCCCTCCCTCCCTGGACGCACGCGGACTTTTTACACCCCCACCACCACCTGCGTACGTACGCACGCCTGACGCATCCCCCCACCCCCCCCCCCCGAATCCTATAGAACGGCCGATATTAAATCCACGCAGCAACGATCAAGCATTAATAATATTAACGTGTTTAAGCAAACAGATAGTCCACCGCCGGACTATCTAACTCATTTGAAGGCCAATGTAGACAAATTATTATCGAGGCTTCACCCCCCCCACCCCGTCTCCGATGTGTACATTGTCAGTAGACCCCCCTCCCATACGCAAGCGAACGCATTTGGATTAACCCCCCCTCCCCCCTCCATGCGCACGTACTCAATGGATGGCCCCAGACGCCGTGCCCCACCTCGTGAGGGCTCTGGGACATACCCTTCGCACAAAAGGGACAATCGCCATGGTCACCGGATTATAAGACGCACTCCTCACCGCCTTTGCTTTGAAATGCATGGGGCTTGGGGTGGGATGCGCCTCGCGGCGTGGAAAACACGGCAAGAGCTCGTAGGCGGTCATCGATTAATCGTTACACGCATCGACTAACCACCACCACCCCCCTCCGCCCGGAGGGACAATTAGCGCTAACCATGAGGTCAGCTTCTGGTCCCCCCCGTTTGAACCGCTCTTCCGCTGGTCGCTTGTGTGAAGTTGAACACGTAGTCGGTTGGGTTGGATCGCGTAAATATATAAATGTGTCGATAAACCCGTCACCACCCGACACAGCCAGTTAGTAAGGAGAGGAAATCCACATTTACAGAGTACGATAGCCAGATCACGAATCTTGCTGTCGCCTGATGAAGCTAGTTGTAGTTACTAGCGAAACGTCATACTCAGATTGTAAATGTTGTGGCTTTGCCCTCCGACACACACCGGTGTTGCTGTACCAGTAACGAATTGGCCACGTTCTGTTTACGTGACAAACCTCACTAATTGGCCGTGTCGGGTGGTGGCGGTTTTAACGACACATTTATATTTACGCGTTCTAACCCCGACAAAAACCTGCCTTGCGCTTGTGGAAGGTCGACGGCCACTTTGGCACTCGGTAGCGATCGCACCGAGCAATGGACCGTGTCACACCGGCGCGATTAGGTCACGTCCACACGCACGCCGGCCGGCTCAGTGTATCAAGACATCCGGCGACCCGGATAAAAGGGATTTTCCACAGCTTTGCACACCGCGTCCACGGCAGCTTTGACTTTTGTGGAAGTGGTTCCAACTCACATGCGCTGCCACCTCCTGCACCCCCCCCCCCCCCACAGTCTACCAGCACCCCAGATAAAATATCACACCGCATCTTGGATACCTTTCACTATGATGGATTGTGACTTCGAATATTCAATATTTTTTGTTCCGTTCGAGTCTGCCAGGTTTGGCGGATGGGGGGGGGCGGGGCGTCTCACACCTGGCATCCCGGCACCCATGCGGGCACTTGGCACGCTCAACGCGATCTGGTCACGGGAACATTTTTGGCCGGAGAAGCATCGCCGAGTCTCAAGGGCTTTTTACCCAAGAGCTGTCCCCCTGCTTTTGGGACGTTGGGCCAAGTCCGTTAAATATGAGGAGTGTTTCGCGTGCGATAAGATGAGGGAGGGGGGGCGGAGGGAAACTCCCACCATGACCGCGATTCGATTATTGAACTCGCGACTTTGAATTATGTTATCACAACGATCGATTCATGATGCGTCTACCACTCGGTGTGCACTTTCTGCCCTTGCGACATTGGTGGCACGCCCGCAGCCTGGCACACCTTCCACAAGAAGGGCAAAGACAGGTCGCCCTGATAAAAAAAAAAGGGATGGGTCCAAAAAAATGTATGGGTCACCTTGAGGGGGCTGATAATTTTTGGCCAAAAATAAAGAACATATCGAGTCGGTCAGCCTTTGAGCCTCCTGAACAATGCATCGTTTAGTTAAGAATGTGGACTTGAGACCAGTTGAATTCTCCCACAGCAGTGTGCGTAGCCCGTCAAGCAAATGCTGCCAATGCCGTGGAATGAAAGCGCGAAATGCCTGCGAATTTGCATTCTCGAGTTTGCCGTTGGTAACCCGTGGCTTGTTGCTCAACTAGCTGGGTAAAATTAGACAACCAAAACTGGCTGTGAAGTTATATTGTCACCCCCCCCCCCCCGTGACAATATAACTTCAAACGCCGCTCGTAAAACGTTGCTGCGGAATGGCAGCGAACTGTACCTTGGTTGGCAAACTCCGAGAGGTTATTCGCTTAAAGTCGGTTTGTCGACCCTCACTCATCCCCTGATCTGCTCGCTGCCGAGCACAAGCAGACCCCCCTCTCTGGTGGAGAGCCCCACTTGAGATGTTTTATTTTTTTCCGGGGTGATAAATTCGCGCACGATTCCACCTCGTAACTGTTTTCAAATTTATCCATAATTTGGGGGAACTCAACCCCCCTACCGTGAAATAATCCTTTTGCCGGATCGCGCAGCGACCACGAAGCTTTGCTCGACACAACGAATGGACGGAGCGAGCTGCATGAGCCCGGCACCGGCGGCCTCGACCAAGGTTCGTAGGCAGTGGTGGGAAAAAGGAAACCTGCCGTTGGCGTTTGCTCAGTGATGCGACCTTAGCACTCGTCCTCTCTCTTCAAAATACTGTTCCATTCCCCACGGAACCGTGTCGAAACCACAACGGCAAAGCATTGCGACGTAAATAACTTCTCTGAAGAAACTCAGTTCTTGATAATAAAAAAAAAAGAAACGCCCGCTCTTCCGCCGGAAGCGCGTTACACAACGAGACATCGTCCGAGAGCTCGAGCCGAGTTTCTTTCCATCGGGGTCGGACGCACGGCAACGATCTCGGAGTTGGTGAGGGGTCGTTCCGCTACGAGGGGCAGCCAAGATGGCCCATGAAGCAGGCCACCGACAGGCCACTGCTTGTCCTGCCCACCTCGTCCTGATTAGCGTGGGGATGGCCGTCTCATCTCCCACGTCCCCACACCCAGGACAGGCCGCCCCCCCCCCCCCCTCCCGCACGCCAACCCGGGGTTGCCACCCGTCCTGGTCGTCCTCTTTGTGAGGTGGCGGCCCTCCTGGGAAACCTGCGAGTCTTCCCAGGGCTTTAAAAGTCCCGGTGTTTGCCAATCGTGAAATAATTATTACCACAACACTTTCAAGACCGATGCTTTTACATTTCCGTGGGCTTTGTTAGGGGAGACCACAAACTGTCCCAGGTGAGCTCGGTTTAAACGCCTCCAGCTCCGGCCGACCGTTCTGCTCACGTTACAGAGGTTACCACCCACCCACCCCCCCACCACCCCCATCCCACCCAGCAGCTTTTGCAGACGCGTGCAAGCCGGCCCGACAGTCAAACGTACATCATAACCATCGATCAGGCTCGCCGCTACGTTTACGACACAACACGAAGGAATGACGCCACGGTGACAGGGGGGGGGTTGCGAGGGAAAGTGCGATGCAAAAAACCTAAGCAGCGGCTAAATAGGTCGTGTGAATCGCTCGCTAGAAATGACGCGCGTCCGACGCGTGTGCAGGTGGCTGCGATGATTCGACCTCGCTGTTTGCAACGTCTCGCCGGCCGGGCTCCTCCACTCGGTGTCGCTCCATCGATTGCACGCGCCCCCCCCCCCGCTCCGTGCCAGCGCTCTGTCAGGTTAAGATTCCAGGCAGCGCTACCCGCATCACCGCTACCGCCCCAAAACCGCAGGTTGGGGGGGGGGGGAGCGGGGGGCGCTGGGTTCCGTGGCTCGGCTCGAGCGACGAGCGGATGTTGATCGACCACCGAGTGATGCTGCTGTTTGTGGCTGGCGAAAATTTCCGCTTGCGTGGAGTCCACCTCGTAGTTTTCACATCCACGGACGCGGAAGCAGCTGCAGTTGAGCGCGGTGGTTGGATGTTGGACAAGCGACGGCGGCGGCGGCGGCGATCGCCTGTGCCGACTGCACGTGCCGATCTACGTCTCACAGGAGCCGGTCCCGCGACGCAAGGCCCATCGCGCCGTCAAGGTTCACAACTTTACACGACAGTGACTCGCATGGCTGTGTGTGTGCACGCGAATGAACGCCGACGTCATCCGTTCAAGAGGGTTAAGTTACGGTGAGATAAATTATGACGTGTAAAACAACACGACGGCTTCTAAAGCACCCTGTCCCATCAAAAACTCTGACGATCATTTGAACGATTTAATTCCGATGTCATTCGCAGAGGAGGTAACTCAAATATGTTTGCCCCCCCGTCCCCCCCCAAAAGGTTAAGTCGTGATGAGATAAATTATAAAGCGTGTGAAAAAATATATATAACGCGACACAGATAGAAGAAGCCTGTCCCCACCAAGAACGTCAAGACCATCTGACCGATTGCATTCCAAAGTTGTTCCGTCGGAGGCTGTGCGACCCACCGATCCGCGCGTCGCCGTTTGGGAAAGTGTATTTGGGAAAGTGTATTAGGACAAGGCAGCAGGGATATTGCCACGGTCTGCCATGGGTTACGTTACAGGTCACTCGCTCCACACCGCTCTTGCTCTTTCACCACCTCCGCACGCTATACGGTATTATATAAGCGTAGATTATCGGTATACTAACCACACACAGTGTATGCCACATTGAGAAGACTCGGACTGTGCGTGTTGCGCGTATACCGGACGTACGCATGAACAACATCGTTGTGGAGGAAATGTGCAAGTAAAAAAAAAAATACTAATTCCACCCCCCCGGCAAGCAGCTGCCGTGGCAGCAGCAGCAGCAGCGAGCCTCAAAGGCGAGTGTCCCGCAATTCCCGATTTCTTGGAAATGTTTTAACTTCCCGCCGCGCGTGGTACCCTTATTTACACCCCGCAGTCTCACTCATTCCGCGGCAGGTGACCTCGCGGCACATCGCACGCGTTACGCAGAATACCGCGCCAAGACCACGGAGATCGGAGCCCTCCGTGCCCGTCAGCCGGTCGCGTGCGCCGTGCTACATGAGCGAGCGCTGGCCCTGGTTTTCGAATTCTGCCCACGCGTCGTTCAGCTCCATGAAAATCATCTTGGCGTACTGCTCGTAGGGCTGTCCCGTCGCCTGCAAAGGGTCAGAGGGGGTCACAGGGGGGTTCACATCTCGCTGGTTAATCGGATTTCCGTGACGGCGTCAGTTGCAAAGACGTGCGAGGTTACGGTATCACGGTTCACGGCAGGACAGGCGCGTCACGAGTCGCGACTTACAGTGAGTCTTTTACCCTTTTATCTGGCAAACAAAACCGACACCTTTTTTGTTGCCAGATAAAAGGGTAAAAAAACAATTATCATATTTTTTACTGGCAAATGAGGTTCCGATGGTGTAAATGCTAACCCCGAGCTCTCATACTCTGATGGTGCATTGTCTTTGAGTTGTGCGCCTTTTGGCGTCATCTGGTCCAACACCATGTGAGACTAGGCTCTAAGGAAAGATGTCTCGAGTGTGGACCAATCAACTTCAAGGACAGTGCATACATTATCAGAGTTGTGTTTTTTGTTTGCATTATGACTGCAGGTATTGTGGTCTATGCAAACATGACTCCTTGTAAAAAAAAGTGTCAGTTTTGTTGCCAGATAAAAGGGTAAAAAAACAATTATCATATTTTTTACTGGCAAATGAGGTTCCAATTGTGTTACAGCGAGTCCTCGTTTAGCGCGGGGAGGATGCGTTCCTGTGAAGTGCCGCGCGCTAAGAGAAAAACGCGTTAAGCAAAAAAAAATGTCCCCATAAATAATGTAACGTTAAAGTCTGGCGAGATACGATGTACTACTACGCACACGCAGTGAGATGGCGGGACAAACAACTGGGGGTATGCTGCCGCGTTACTGTATCATTCCACATACCGTGTCACTCTGCACGGCCAACGCAGCTCAAGGAAGTAGTCCGTCATCAACGGCTCAAGAAAACACGTAATAAGGGTGCGCACGTTTTACGTTAGAAGAACCGCATCGTGGCGAAAACGCGATGGAGTGTGAACACCAGAGGTGTGGACTCGAGTCATGTGACTTGGACTCGAGTCAGACTCGAGTCATGAATTTGATGACTTGCGACTCGACTTGGACTTGCATAACAATGACTTTGTCCCACCTCTGGTGAACACCACGCGTTAACAAGCCACTGGATCAATGCACTTTGAAAGCAAGATTGAAAAAACTCATTTCTATAAAACTGCTTTTTGTGGTGAGTTTATTGTCCTTCTCCCCCCGCACCTCCGATTAGCACGGTTGGCCCCGTACTGCGCGTAAGAATTTCAACGTACGCACACGTACAAAAGCGAAAGCTTGCCGTATTTTAAAAGTCGAGCAGTGAGAACACGCACGCGAAACGCGTGCCAGTGCTAGGGATCGTTCCGCACGGCCCGCGTGGTGCGGGGGGCTCACGTGTTGTTATGAATGCACGCGCGATGGCGCCGTGATGCTCCGTTCGCTCGCCCGCGCTGCTGCGGTCGGGTCGGTCCTGAATCTTGAGCGAACTCCGCCCGATTGACTCCCTTCGAACGTGCGACTCCACGAGTTGTATACGTAACGCTGCGTGTGTGTGCGGTGTCGTGACGTGTTTTTTGCTGTACGTGTGTCGCAAGGCACCTCCTTGCAATCCAAGAAGTGAATCAATTCAGACTCTGTCTTCTCGACAGACCGGTTTTCCACCTGAGGACGGCTGCTTGCGTTGTAGCCGAAACGTCGTGAGAATTTATTTTATCACGTTTTATTTTTATTATTTTATTATTTCCATTCTACGTGACTTTACCGAAAGAACCAAGAAGAAGTGAATCAGTCTTAATGGATTATCCATTTCAAAATAACAAAGCCTTCCTTTGTATTTGCCCGTTCCGCATGTTCCGTCTCTCGGCTATTTGTACCGTCTTGTTTTTACTGCATTATGTGTTCTGTGTTTGACGTTCTGTCCCGCGTGTGTTCCGTCCATTTGTTCCGGTCTCCATCTTCCTTGTAAAGAAATGAACACGGTAATTGCGTTTCGTGATGTTGTGTTTTATTTTGTACGCATCGCTGCACTTTCCGTTTGAGTCAACATTTCCTGAAAAAGCGCTTCAACTGCACTTCTCTCTCAACAATAGCGTGTCACGAGTCTTCTAATCAACAATAGTGTGTCACGAGTCTTCTAGTCACGACGGTCTGGGTCTAGAATGCTTTTAATGCATTCCCTAGTAGCTGAGCAAAAACGTCCCCTTCTTAGTCCGCCTCTTCTGCAGCCCCCCCCGACCCCTTCATATGTCCCCCACGCCCACTGGCGGAGCCAGTGGGGGGGGTGGGGTGGCACGTGCCCCCCCAATGATCCGATCGAAATCCTAATTTCAATCGGATCATTGGGGTTTATTAGTAATAAATCGGCATTTTGCAACACCCACTGCCACTGTGTAGCATATTATTACGTGTCAGGGACTCTATGAGATGATAGGACAATAGTCTGAGTCCATAATTGGCAATAAGTAACGGCAAAGCGGTTATAAGTGACTCATAGAATTGTGCGCAGTTGCGTATACACGTGCACGACTTCCCTGAAGGCCTTCAGCAAGCGCGATGCCGATCACACGACGCGGTCCAAATTCGACCCTCGATCGACGGCTGCGCCATCGCGGCCATCGCGGCACACGCGTCGAATAAAAAGCAAGGGACAAGTCCTTCCTTACTAACAACTCCTCTATCATTTTTCATTGCTGGAGGGGTTGCCCCCCCTACATGAAAATCCTGGCTCCGCCATTGCCCGCAGCCCCTCCCCTTAGCCCTCCAAAGCCCGTACCTCCCCACCCCTTTGCCTTCGTCCAGTGGCTAGCGCATTGCGCTACGAACCCCGGTTACCGGAGTTCGATTCCCGCTCAAAACCATCGTCCGTGCCAAATATCGTAACCGGTGCCAAATATCGTAACCGGTGCCAAGCATCTCCTCCGTGGATGCTTGGCAACTCTTAAGACCGTGGCGGCCTTAAGAGTTGCTCACGAATGGCCCTTGACCCGGCAGGCTGTGTAGACTACACGGGGGGAGCAGAGTAATTGTGTGCGTGCGCGTGGGTGCGTGTGCGCGGTGCGTGCGCGTGTCACCTTGTCAGGATGCACGATGAGCACCGCCTTGCGGTAGACTCGCTTCACCTGGTCGGCCGTGACCAGGTCGGCCATGGTGACTGGCCGCCACTTGGACTCGCCCTCCCACAGCACGGCCTGCAGAGTGGACAGCAAGGCGCGGATGTTCCGCTCCTTGCCTTCGATCCATTCAAGAAGCTGAAAAACACAAACAGAGCACCCCCACCGCCGACCCCACAGAGCCATTAGAGCCGGGCTAGCTGGCACTCACGCGACCTCGACCTTGACCACCCCCCCAGTCAGCCGACGTCAGGACCGCTCTTCGTCAAGGAGCGGTGGTCAGCGTGGGGTCATCGGTGTCGTAAACGGCTCACGGCCGAGGGGGCTTGACACTCCACACGCAGTTTACCATAAGACTCATCATTAGCGCCACTGGGCATGATACAACACATTGCAAATTACTGCTTTGTTACGCATCACGTGGCTTTGCTTGAAACTGGGAGCCGTACCTAACGGGCAAGGCGTCTGCCTGGAAAAACCCGGCAGCTCACCAGCACCGATGGTCAGCCGTGGCCCGGTATCAAACTCGCGGTTGCAGGGTTCACGGCAAAATAAATGTCTCGACGCCTATTCAAGAAGCCGGTTCAGGTCACGTGGTTTTTCTGGTTTCCAGACCTCGACCCGAAGAGGCGCCTTTTGGCGTCATCTGGTCCAACACCATGTGAGACTGGGCTCGAAGAAAAGCTGTCTCGGGTGTGGACCAATCAATTTCAAGGACAGTGCATACATTATCATAGTTGTGTTTTTTGTTTGCATTCCGACCGCAGGTATTGTGGTCAATGCAAACATGACTCCTTGTAAAAAAAAGTGTCAGTTTTGTTGCCAGATAAAAGGGTAAAAAAACAATTATCATATTTTGCTACTGGCAAAGGAGGTTCAAATGGTGTAAGGCAGTTCCAAGTGAAGCGTCGCGGAAAAATGTGCCGAATTGGGCTGTGAGAGTCCTTCAACTCAGCGGTAGACGGGATGAAACGGACGGGAACAAATCGGCTGCCTGTCCAAGTGGTGGCCACATCACGACGTGGCCCCAGTCCAGAAAGTATCTCATAAGTCATATTTGGCTACGAAAACTGGTCTGTTAACTGTCATTGCGAAATACAAAAATATATATAATGCAAGATTGCATTGCATCACGACCCAAATCTGAGAGAGATTCCTTTGTCTATAAACATCTGGCAGTTTCGCCACCATTGATTCAAGCGAGCCGGACTGCCGATGAGACAATGTCTAAACCGGTCCAGACGTTTCCTTGTGTTGAATCAATGCTGTTAAAATTAAGCACTCCCAGAAGGCCGTGTGGCTTATGGGAAGTGTAACCAAAATGTTTGAATTGTTTTACATGGAGGGACAGATAAATATGAATGAGGTGCAGTCGGCTTGTTAATTTCATTACACGTATTTTTGTTTATTATCCCAGTCGAGTTGTCACAGACTCGTTTTCTCGGCATTTCATTCGAAAAAAAAAAAATCGTAGAGGAAGGAAGCCTTGGCTCTTGGGCCGCTTGCGTCTCGCCCATAGCGATTGCCTACTGCGGCCGGACTCCCCTGGCACGACCGAAAGAACGTGGGGCGCGCATCGTATCGTCGGCTCCTTTATCGGCGACCCGGGCGTCGGCTTCTCTCACGCAGTCGCCCGTCACGGTGGGTAGCGCCAGCCCCAGCACAGCCTGTTCGGGGGCGAGCGCCGTTTGCGGGCGCCCGTTAAGGCCTGCGCGGCGCAACAGTGGGCGGGGTGCGGGGGCCTGGCGAGCACACACACGCCTGGCCGCCTTTTTGTCTCCCTGGCGCCGACGTTTACACGCCGATACGGGAAGAGCCAGTTACGGTTGGGTCGAGCAAGGGGAAGCGCACATGGGCTCGTTTCAGATAACACTGGTCAACACGCTTTTTCTGGCATAAGGTATTCCAACGGTTTTAAGGTAATTTTGGGATGCTGATTCCAAATCTGGCATCAGCTTTTGTCTATCATGATGAAACTTGCTTTGTTTGAAATATTTCCGTCAACAGTTTTGTTCCTCCCATTGTTCACCGTCTACAATTAAACTTTCTATGCAGAACAGCTTCAGCGTATTCCGACTCCGTCCTTACAGAGATCAGCGAGGGCACCGCGAGCGTGGGGGAGCTTGCTTTCGATCCGACGACGCGCCGCGGCATTGTTACCGCCGGCTTTGCGACTCGCTGCAAGCGACCGTGCAGACAAAGAGGAAGTGCCCCCCCCCAAATGTTTTGTCTCGATCACAATCCTGTGGGCGTCTTTCGCAAATAACAAGAATGGCTTCATCACGTAACAAAAAATATGCAAAGGATGATTCACCCACGGCACCCCAACTCTGGATTTGGGGAGGGGGGGGTTCGTGATTTGCATCACATTTTAGTTTTGATTTCTCTATCTCGTAGAAATTTAATCAGTTCCACGCTTCAATAATCGTGTGCCGCGTGGGTGAGCAACCAAACCTGTTGCCTCTCCTCGACTTAGCTGATGTCACGCTTCCGAAACAGAGCTGTATAGTAAAGTAGCCGTCATCTTGAAAGCTACTTTTGATTTGCCAAATCCTTCCGTTCTGCCACATGCTTCACTCCTTACAAGCAAACTGCTTCACTTATGACTGTGATCTTAAACATTCAAGACCGGTTATCTCCTCCTTTTAACTAGGAGGGAGTGTCATTGAGCCAAGTTCATCTTTACAACCACCATTCACCACTAAGTGGCGGTAACATCACCACGGCGCTTGTGCCAGGCTATGTGCACGTTGAGGCCACGTGAAGTGTCGAATGCCCGCTGGCAGGAGGTCACGGGGCAGACGCAGGTGCCATGGGTCGACTGACTGAGATGAGTGGCCGATGCACCACCTGTGCCCCCTACTGTGCCAACTTGCTGTGTTTTAGCCACCTGGCGCTCCGCTCGTTGTTGTGAGCGTCGCTCTTTTGCCCTCCGTTGCTGTTGGAGGGCGACTGCCTCCAACTGCCCAGTAGCATCCTTCACGAGCCTCCTCCACAGAGGCCGATCTTGACACCGCTGGTACCAGTCATCGGCAAGTCCACTCAGCTCCACATCCTCCTGTACCACATCACTCCATCTTTTCTCTAGCCCATGCCGCGCCCGTTTAGCTCCTTTGATCCGCCAAATAAAAGCTGTTTAGGCATGCGGTGGCTGGGCATGCGGGCTACATGACCCAGCCAACGCAGCCTTGCCTGCCGGAGGAGCTCACCGATGGGATTTTGTCCAGATCTTTCAAGGATTTGTGAGCTCCTCACACAATCCAGCCTGATTAAACCCAGGATGGATCGTAGGCAGGCCAGCCTAAACGTTTCCAAACGGCGAAGATGTTCCATGAGCGGGGTCCATGTTTTGGAAGCGTAGAGAAGGGAGGAAATTACTGTGGCCGAGAAGACCCGAAGCTTCATGTTGAGCGACAGACCTGGTAGCTTCCACACAGCGTTACGCAACCGATGAAAGATAATGTCACTCGACTGATTCGGAGTGAGACCTCTGCTGTCAAACCGGAGCCGGTCATGAGCACACTGCCCAGGTATGGGAAACTCTCCACTCTATCCACAACTGCCCGATCACCAGTGGGGAGTTGTGGGGGTGGAGTGTCCAATGGAACAAAATACCCATGCAGGTGCTTTTGTTCTTATTTCTTTTCGCTTCTGCGCCGGACCTCTTTTGCCGTCGTTTGGCTACCGTAATTTTTTTGGCGACGAGGTCACTCTCGCCAGCGGGAACGCCCCCATCTTTGGTCCTATCAATTTCTCCCCGGGTCAAACTGAATCACCTCCAGCTTGACTTGATTTCAATTGACGAGCCAAAGGGTTGCGAGCTCTGGCGAGAGACCGGGCACTCTCAGAGTAAACGCGTCGCACCCTGCACGAAGCGCAGCCCTTGTTGCGATAACCCGAAGGGTTTCTCTCCGTAGGTCGCGTGCAGCCACGCAGCCAGCACATTGAATAGTGATGAAGTAATCTCGGAATTTAAAAGTAAAACATTATTTTTTTGTGCCAACACATACGCGTTTTTTTTTTTTACAATCGCATCACAACCGCTTGCGACCATTTCACAGAAAAAATATCCCCACACGTGACGTAACACGCAAAGAAAAAAAAATAACCATTCAACCATCAATGCCTGTGCGTCCCTGCAGGCTTCCAAGTGTCAAGTGTGACAGAACAGGTTATTATTTATCATCATCATACGAGACTTCTCAACAGCCGGAGCAATCCGTCAGAGAGACGCGGCCGTAACAAAAAAAAAACTCCGTGCAATGTAAACCCAGGGCAGGCAGTTTTGACGGCGGGGCCAGGGATCAAAATGACGAAGTAAACAGGCGGCCGAAAGCGCTGGGACGGCGTTTTGAAGAAAAAAAAAACGATTACAGGGTGTGACACGCCAATGCAAGCCACGAGGATTGCCTGCCTCCACGTGGTAACGAGCACTCTCCAACTCTTGTCGTGCGCCCCATCTCTCAGGCCTCTCTATCTATTTCCTCGCTGTGAAGTAGGGCCACATATTGTGTGTGTACATGTATTACACGTTGCGACGAAAGGCCACGGTGTTACTGACGAGTGCGTCATGGCGTTATTTCCAGAACTTAATTATATAAAGTTCATAAATGTTAAGGTTAATCTGGATTTGAAGCTTTCGTGACTGCAGGAATCCTGGTTCAGCAGTTTCCCGCTGTGATTGTCTCACCTGATGACGGTCGTGATCTATTATTTTCTACCTACGCGACTTTACCGAAAGAACCAAAGAGCACGTCAAGATGAACTTTGAGAATTTGTGCCGCCTCTGTGCGACCGCCTCTGTGTCCGCTCAGCGCATGGGAACGGGGCGACCGGGTGGTGACCAACCTTACAAATGCGTGGAACTCCTCAAGGAGTCGCAAAGGGAGGATCGTGGAGAGGGCGAAGACAACAACCCCGCATGTGGATGGTGATGAAGAGAAAGGAAGTGACTACACCCTGCATTAACACTGCCCATGGGCGATGCAATTTACAACTGAAGTGACCGCTGGAATGATGGGTTCCTTTGTCCCGCTGAGATATCAACTGCAAGACCGGTTCCTCCCCTGCCCCCATGCGGTTCAAGTCGAGGAATCCTTATTCAAGAACTTCCACTGGGAAAGAAGAGACTCGCGGCGTCTGCTCCGGCAAGATGCAAGTGGAGCACTGCTCGTGTAAGTAGCTGCCGCTCTCGCAGAGCTCCGAGTACGCTGCTCGTCCAGCTTGTCGAGCGACTGCACAAGGCACAGCCTCCGAGCGGGACTACGAGCGGAGGCAACGCGAGCGGACGCAACCCTGTCCATTCACAGTGTGCGCTTCCAAGCAGCTGTGAGCCCAACGCCGTCACAATGCGGAGCGAGCGATCGCTAACGAGCCGCTCCCTGCACTCCCCTTTGTTGCGCTGGGAATCGAGCGCAGCTCTGGAACCACACCCAAACCCCAGGTCAATTCACTGCTTTTGAGCGCACTCGACAGCAGACATGCCCATTGAATTGTGGCGAATTGCAGCATTTCTGTTTGCGCGCTTACTAGAAAAGCTTTCGCCGTTATCAACGTGGCCCGCACCTCTGTACAATTCGCAAGAGGTTAACTTCACTCTGGACAGCCAAGTCCGGTGGGCAAGGTGACCCTGGCGTGGTCCCTGTGAAGGGCGCACGATGCGTAACCGAGCCGCGACCACGGCATCTCCGTGTGCGTGCGAGACCGCAAGCAACACCGCGGGACAACGCGAGCTGGAGAGGCGTGCGACGGGGCCGCAAAGGGCGCCTTCCGTCAGGACGGGCTTGGGCCCGAGTGTCCAACGGCAGCCTCGTCTGAAGGTTGCGGCGCCTCGTGCAGCGAAGAGCGAGACTGGTGGCGTACTCGGGGCATCGCGTGCTCGCGCAAACACGCTGTTGCGCACACAGAGAGGGGCGAGGCGGAGGTCTGGCCTCGCTGGCAGGGCTCAGCCATATCGTGTGCGTCCGCGCAAATGTGTGGGCAGTGCTTGGTTTTTGAATAAACAAAAAAAAGAGATGTTTTTAAAGCCACCTTGAGCTTCTCGGGGTCCATGTCCTTGGCCATCTCCTCCTTCATCATCTCCTTGATGGTGCGAGGCTGGCGCCGGTCCTTGCCGCCGGCGGACGAGAAGCCCTGCTTGGAGAGGAGGTCCTCAAAGTCGCTCTCCAGCACCTTGGGCCGCGCCCCTGCGTGGTTGCGCACACAAAGCACAGCGAGCTCAGCTCAGCACCTCTGTCAAGCGCCGACAACAAACCGCTCCGGCAGGGCGGCAACGGCGGCGTCCACACTCGTGCCTCGCAGCAATAAGCTCCTGGGTTCGATTCACGCTCCCGGGCGCCTTTCTGTGAGAATTTTGTATCTTTTTTCCTCCCTGCTCTGCATGGGTTTCTCCTCCAGGTTCTCCAGTTTCCTCCCATAGCTTAACAAAATGTAACTATGTCAGCGGTTATTGGTGCAACATCTCAATGCTGGAAAATTACCTACTCTACTCATTTGGGATCACACATCGCAACGTCATCCCTAGCTGCAAATAAATGGCACGGCCCTCCTGATAAAAGTGCCTTGAGCCTCAGTGAGGCTTTCCTGGGCGATCGAGCGTAAGGAAGGAATCCCACCGGGACGGTGCCGTGGTGGTGCGATGGTGAACAGCGCACCGGACTTGCAAACCAGAGGTCGCCCATTTCACTCGGTCTCCCGGCGCGTCAATGGAGAAAGTTAATCAAATCCCCGCCAACCGTTTCTGTCCGCCCGTCAGTAGAGATGGATCCAACCACGGTTAGTTAGACTGGCAGGCCTCATGCGGTGGTGGTAAAGTGTGGGGACTGCCACCTCTTCCAAAATGCCTGGCCCGAGTGTAAGAGTAGGCCAAACTACTATCTGGAGAGGCCTCTCCAGAGCTCCCTCGAGTTGAGTCCCTTCTGCCAGCGGTGTCGTTAGCAAGCCATTGCTGGGCTGCACCTCCACCTTGCCTAGAGGGGTCTGGGTGAATCAGAGGGTTCAAGTCGGCACCGCTGAGTGTCAAGTCGGCACCGCTGACATCCTGGGTTCCAATTCCCATTTCACGCACTCGTGATTAAACCGGATGCTCAAGTGATCGTCTCAGCCTGATCATTATCTTATTGATGGTACGTAGACATATATTTATATTTAGCCTTTCATGCCATTTGGCTAATTGTAGACAATGGTATTGCTATGTTTCTACTTTGAATGACATGACACGCATATTCGTGCAGGGCAGACAAGGACACTGCCTATTGTGGGGATAAGTGAATAATTGGAGTGGCCAATCTTTGATGTCATCATCCGGGGATGTTCTCTGAGGAAGGGTCTTTAAAAAAAACGCATCACACGTGGAATACATGTGGATGATCCCGATCGACTGACATGAATTCTAATGGTATTCTAAAAGGGCGACCTAAAATTGGCTCCAAAGTCTTTTTGAGTTTTTGCTTATGACTGGAAAAAATAAAAATGTACAAACCTGAAATTGATTGGCCTCACTCAGAGGAACAGGGTCAGCCCTAAGCTTGAAGTCCATTATCGGCACACGGAGTAATTTGTACACCCTGGGGCCGTGCCCGCGCGTGGCGTACGACACTCATATAAATTGGGCGATGTCGCCTACTCGGCACTGCCTTTAACATCGGACTCAATGGAATTTTCCACTGAATAGAAACACTGAGAAAGCATGCGGTGGGGTGTCAAAACAAGAGCGGACAAGCACACACAACGCTCAATGGGCTGCTCGCCAGCTCCAAAAGCAAATAAATGCGTGGCTGCATGAAAAGAGGGGGGAAAAAAAAATCACATTTCAAAGAAAACTCACTGCGCCGAAACATCACGCGTGCTTTTGTGGACTCTGACAAACCAACATGACCTCGAATGTTCCGGTTAAGGTGTAAAATAGGCGTGAAACGCACTCATAAAATGGACATGAACTAATACTACAAACTTGACGTTGCCCCGTGGCTCAAAGCTCCGAGCACTTGAGAGTTGGCACGCCAAGGATCCTGGGTTCGAGTTCAGATTTCTCAAATGGTTTGCCAACTCGACTTTTATTTCGCGAGTTCTTTGAACGCTGCCCCGTGCTTCTCATCCCCGTTAGACGTTACGATGCCTACATCTGCATACAGAGTCTTGAGACTCAGTAAGGCTGCCCCTTGTTTAAAGGGAATAGCTAGTTTTTTTTTTTATTGGATGCAAGTGTGAACGATAGCCGTATCGGACATCAGGACATCTAACCGGCATCATCATTGGTTCACTGCAGCTCAAAAGACTCGGTCCCATAAGGTTAGGAGGTGCCCATGTGCTCGGCATTTGGAGGCCTGAAGACCAGAAACGGTGATATCGCCAACAATGTGTTCAGAGAGGCAGTTCTATATCTGGACAGCAGAGTGAAGAAGAAGTGAGCTTCTGTCCAGGGAGCATGTTCTGGCACTGCGAGGGGGGGTGGAGGGGCAAGGGCATGGCTTGGCAAGGTATTGTTATTATTATCTGAATCAGTCCTGGACCCTACCTTTACCAACCAACACTGACCAGCGTGGTCAAGTATGGGCAGACAACCCCCCATGGTAGAAACTGTGTAGGGGACCACCTTCATCCAGCAGTGGATTAACAAAGGACTGAGATGTTATTTATAATTGTTTATAATCGTAAGGAAATGCTGGTCTTGGAACACATTTGACTCGACTGTTCGTGTCAAAAAGGTAAAAATTGCTTCACAATAACCAAGGAAACATAATTGTGTTTATGTTTTAAACAACTGTGTTATGACATACACAAATAGCCTCTATTCACGATCAGCTAAAAGCCCTCTGAGCGGCGGTCATCAGAGGTGAGCACGCCCTGTCACAGATACGGTGGGTGGCGAGTGACATCGGAGAGGGGTCCCTGCCCTCGCCCCTCCCCATTCACCAACCGGCGCTGCAATCAGGAAGAAAATGACAGCACGTGTGGCTGAACACATTCTTGGGTGAGGTTGTGCTGTACACAGCAAACGCCACCGACCCGCAGAGGTCACAACCGGGTACCCGATACCCGTACCCTACCCGATACCCGGCTACCCGTACGGCCGGGTACGGGTAGCCGTTTGCGACCCTGGTGCGGCCGGGTACGGGTACGGGTAAGGAATCAAAACCTGTTTGCGACCTCTGCCGACCCGACATCTCTTCCTTCCCCCGTGCTCCGATGCGATCCGATCACGTGGCATCGGATACGCCTGGTTCCGGGGGCGGCCCGGGTACAAGCTCGTCAGCTCTCTTACGAGAGACGCCGGGGGACACGGTCCGAGTTGGCGAATCGAGCCGAGACCACCCCACCCCCCCCCGCCCCCCTACCCACGCTGCTCTTGTCGCGCGGTGGCCTACGCCCCCAGCAGGCAGCGGATTGTTGAACAAAATTCGCGACGAAAATTTTCGTCGACGGAAAGTGTTTTTGTAAATTTAACGGCGACTACGGGCGGATAAAAAAAAAAGTCAGCGAGCGCGACGATGGCTATGGCTGAACGTAGAAACACACCGACACTGGCGTCGGTGACGCGTCCAGACCTTGAGGAAACATTTTCCAAACCGATACATCACGCCAGAAAAGCATGAGTTTCAAAACACACGCAGTAAAAACTTGCGCGACACTCCACCTTTAACCATTATGCAATACGCCATCAGTGGATCCCTGAAGGTGCATGACCTTTTAATTTTTATTTTTGCGTAATGCGCAACACCGCAGTGTTTTATTACACAGAAAGCCTGGAGGGAAATCCTACACGCCCCTCGCAGCACCGAGAAATAACTGGATTCGCGTTTTTGACTAAACGTCCACCCCCTGTTCTCGTCATCCAGACGAAGAAGAGAGCAACTCGGTGAAACGCACCGACGTCTGCGGAGGGTTGGCGGACGAAGACTACGACAGAAATAAACAACGGCGGCCACGCAGAGAACGCACCGAACCCCGCGGCTCTCTTGCCGCGGTCTTCCCGGCTGCCGATGACGCTGCCCAGGTTGACGTTGTAGTTGGGCTTCGCCGGAGCCTGTTGCTGCTGTTGCTGCTGCTGCTGCTGCGGTTGCCAGGTCGGCGCCTGCGGAGCTCGAGTTGCGCTCGGCGCCGTGCTCAGCTTGGGTTGCCCCGCTCCGGGCGCTGCTGCCGCTGTCGCCGCCGCCGCCGAGCCCTGTGGTTGGCCGGGCCTCGGCTGGTGGTTGCTCGCCGGATGAGGACTTTGCTTGGGAGAAAACAGGTTGCCACCTAAAACGACAACGTCCGGTCACGGGCGCGCTAACGGGACCTCACGCACGCAATCTCTCGGAGACTTATCTCGGCTCCGGCTTTACAGACGGACGACAACGGACGGGATTGCGAGTCCACGTGCGGGTAACGTCTCTGAGGCTTGAGACGTCATCGTGGCCAAAGCCGTTGATGCCACCACACTTCCTCCTCGCTACCCGCGTGCTCTACTCTACGCCAAATCCCGCAAGCCGCTGCACGGGAGAGACGCAGTGACCACCGACATCTGCCCTGACAGTCTCATCCCGACATCTGCTCTTTGACTCGCACACAGACCCCCATAGACACAGAGAAACCCATAGACTCACACCGAGACCCACAGACTGACACAGAGACCCACAGATCTGCGCTGACATTCTCATCCCACCGTCATTGCCTCAGCAATCGGCCCTCTACCCCCTCCCACACGTGCGTCCCACCGAGCGCAATGACAGAGGGCGGAGGCCGCAGTGGTTATGCCTGTGCCTCACAGTGAGAAATTGCAGGGGTCAATTCCTGCACCCGGGTGCTTGTCTGCGTGTGGGTTTGGTATGTTCCCTCCCCATCTTGTGCGTGGGTTACCTCCAGATGGTTTCCTCCCATAGCTAAAAACAAATCCCTATACAATGTGTTGGCTAAATTACATTCACACATTCTAATTGCTGGACAAACGACCTGCAAATTCCTTCATTCGCGGTCGCACACAAAAACACCTGCCCCAATTGTAAAAATACTTGACAGGACCCTCTGGACTTTACTGATCAGACAATAGCATAAATAAAAAAAAGAAAAGCACAGAGGTGAGGGTGTGGCATTTGACCTGCAGGTAGGCCGGATCCCAGGCTGGCCAGCTCCGCAAAGGGGTCAAAGGTTTTCGGTTTGCCGGGCTGGGGGGCAGCCGTGGAGCTTCCCGTCACACCGGTTGAGGCTGCGGCAAAAACAAAACCAGCGGGACGATGAGTGTTCTGGTGAAAGGCTCGGAGTGGTGCCGAAGCGAAACAGATTTTTCTTTTTACACACATCCCATCGGCCACGCGGCGTATTTTACAACTCGGATCCACATCAAACAGTGGGAACGTCCGCACTGACGAACACCTGGAACATAACAATAGGTTTAACCCTTTCGTGCAATAAAACAGGTGTTAAGATGTTAAAACACCAGCTTGGCAGCGAACCATCAAGTTCTACACCGTTTTAACTGCATGCCTATACAGGTCACCATACTTTGATGGTGATGACTGTGAGCAGACAACAGGCACTGCCATTTCTTGTACAGGCACGATGTACATGCATAATGCAAATGCATAATGTATGTTTGATTACCCTAATGAATAACCCAAGCTGTAATGGTGTATCCATTGTAATTTATATGCAAATACATTAACTCCTCCCACACCCGATTGGTTCACAGGTGACGGCATCACATTTATCCCCCATCTATTTCAATAAGAGGATTTCTCCATAACACTGGCTGTCGCCTGATGACGATGACTGAAACTAACAGTGAAACTTCTTGGTTCTTTCGGTAAAGTCACGTAGAAGGGAAGTAATAAAATAATAAAAATAAAACATAATAAAACAATTCTCACGACGTTTCGGCCACAACGCAAGCAGCTGCTTGCGTTGTGGCCGAAACGTCGTAATTCTCACGACGTTTCGGCCACAACGCAAGCAGCTGCTTGCGTTGTGGCCGAAACGTCGTGAGAATTGTTTTATTATGTTTTATTTTTATTATTTTATTACTTCCCTTCTACGTGACTTTACCGAAAGAACCAAGAAGATGAATCCCTGCAGTCACGAAAGCTTTAAATCGAAATTTAACAGTGAAACGTCACAGTACTCGAATTGTCGATGTTGTAGGTTTATTCTCCGACCCACCGGTTAGTGCTGAACTAGTAACGAATTGGCATGTTTTGTTTAAGCGACGAACCATACTAATCGGCCGTTTATTTCCGAGATCTAACCAAAAAAACCCCATCTTTTATGGACAAGGATAATTCTAGATTTGAAGCTTTCGTGACTGCAAGGATTCATATTCTTAGGTTTTTTCGGTAAAGTCACGTAGGTAAAATTATTTTTTTAATAAAAGTAAAATTACCCTAATGAATAACCCAACCTGTAATCGTTATTTTTATTTTACTTTTATTAATTTAAATTTTTTTACCTACGTGACTTTACCGAAAAAACCTAAGGACATGGGTAATATTGGTCGCGAAATCCTATGTCTTAAACTGAACCAATACTGCGGAAATAATGCACTCCCAGAAAGCCGCGTGTGGCTGACGGTCTGCGTACATTTTCACGAGGAGGGACAGATCTGTGACGGGGGCGCGTCGATTGGCTGCTTATTTAGTTTGTCGCGAATATTCTCTCGGACGCCGCCACCGCCGCCGATGATTACGTCGCCGTGCGCAACGCGCCAGTCGGCTCACCTCCAGTGGCCGGCTGGCCGCCGCCGCCGGCGCTCCACGGCTGCGACGGCACGCTCGCGGTGGACGCAGAGGGCCCCATGTCCCACCCGCCGATCAGGTCCGGTTTGCCGGGCTCGGGGGTCTTGGCGACGGCGGGCGGCGCAAACCCTCCTTGAGCAAACGACAAAGCGTACGCGCAAGCAAGCGAAGTTTCCCCCGGATCGGTTCTGCGCGCTCAAAGTTCACGAGGTCTCGGGCGTTCACTTTCACTCGGAGGAGGCGAGCGACTCGAAGGGCACACGGAGGTCTCGTTCGCGACCGTGACCTCGGCCAGCGAGAACGGGCGGCGACGCGGCCCGGCGGCGGCGAGTTCGCCGGATCGAATTGGGCGGGCCGCCCCGGTTAACGCTGCGGGTGTATTAACCGTGAACGTACGTCTCGCCATCTGCTACGCGGGGGACGTTAAAGAGCCTGCGTGACGTCATTGAAGAGAGCGGGTCATCGCGTGCCGGCGCCACGGTGCCGTCTAACGGGAATCGCATTTTGCACGCAAGCATTGCCGCGTTGCTCATCGCGGGGGCTGTCGGCATCTCACCCAGACTGAAGAGGTCGGAGTTGGAGCCGTGTGCGCTGTGTACGAGGGGGGCGTTGGGAGAGAGGAACCCCCCAAACAGGTCACCGGTCGCCACGCTCGGGGTGGGACCCAGCGAGAAGGGGTCGAACACGCCACCTACAGCGCCACACGGGGTCACACGGGGTCACACGGGCGGAGGAGGACGAGGAGGAGGAGGGTGACGAATGCTTTTGTCTGCAGAGGAAGTCCTCCCGGCACGGTGCTCACAATGCCACCGCTTGTGCAATGGCACGTCCGAACACTCGCACAGACACACAACGCGTGCGCGATCGACGCACCCGACTCCTGGGGTGGCGGCTGCACGCTGGGCTGCGACGGCGGCGCGACGGGCACCGACTCGGAGAAGAAACCTTCCGAATCGGCGACTCCTCCTCCTCCTCCTCCGAGCAAGTCGGCGGTGGCCGTTTCCGTCACGTGCTGCCGGCGTTGCTGCTGGCGCTGCTGCTGCTGCTCCCCGGCAAAGAGGTCGCTCAGAAGGTCGGCGTTGCTCCCCGACGCCTTCATCTGCGACGTCGCGGCGGCGATGGAGGGCGACCCGTCGTGGGTGCCCAGGCCGAGCAAGTCGACGGTCGGCGCCGGTGCCTCCGGCTGCGATGCCGGCGGCGCGGCGGAGGTGAAGTCGGCGTCGAAGAGGTTCTCGGCGCCGTGCCGGTCCTCGGCAGGGGCGAGCCCTTCCACGGAGTCGGCATAGGCCTCGCCGTCGCTGCCTTCTCCATCGCTGCACAACGCTTCCGCCTCCTCTCCCTGGTGCTCTGTGAATGGGGAACCGCGTGTGCTTAGTCACTGTGCTTTTGATCATCCATCGTTCGAAGTGCGAGCCCACGGACACTGCTTTCACACACAAAGCCTACAGACCGACATGGAGACGCAGGCACACACAGAGGCCCATAGCCTAAAATATATACGCGCGGAGGTTCTGAAGTGTAAGTGGACTTGACCATCTATCACCAATCGTCTACCAAATAACACCATCGATATACACGGGTGTTGCAGGATTCAAACCGGCTGAGTCACTGTCAATTTAATTATAGCTCTGAAAATGTGACAACATTTTTGGCTTACAAAAGAACTTTGTCTGCAAGGTATAGTAAAGGAATGTCAAAAGCATAGTAAAACCAAAGCTATAAAAACTATTTGTAAACATGTTCTGGAGCCTACTTTAAACGGGGCCCATTCCTCACAGCGGTGACAGACGCCGTTACCGCAGCCCCGAATGAGCAGCGCAAGAGTATTTGTAGAAAAAAAAAAGCAGACTGGTGAAAATCTTAAGCTGAATCTACTGCATGGCGGCAGGTGAGATTTATGGTCAAGGTTCACGGTCACGATTTATGGTCGGGCGTGGTGCTTGTGGCTCACTCCCTCGTGTGCCGTGCCCGCCTTCAAAGGTGCTGCTCGCTAACAGCATTTGCCCCAACAGTCTGTTCAAGACTATTCGGGGGAATCTTTGTCTTTGTGAGTGAGGGAGTGCGAGAGCATGAGAGAGCGAGTGTGAAAGAGCGAGTAAGAGTGTGAGAGAGCGAGTGTGAGAGAGCGAGTGTGAGAAGAGAGAGTGAGAGATTGTGAGAGAGAGTGAGAGAGTGAGAGAGTGAGAGAGTGGGTGAGAGATAGAGTGGGTGAGTGTGAGTGGGTGGATGAGTGTGAGTGAGAGATTGTGAGAGAGTGAGAGATTGTGAGAGATTGTGAGCGAGTGTGAGAGAGTGAGATTGTGTGAGATTGAGTGAGATTGTGAGAGAGTGTGAGAGTGAGAGAGCGGGTGAGAGTGTGAGTGAGAGATTGTGAGAGAGTGAGTGAGAGTGTGAGTGAGCGAGTGTGAGATTGTGTGAGATTGTGAGATTGAGTGCAGTGGGACCCACGCTCCCAAGCGGCGCTGGAGTGGGAGTTGCTGCTCCCCGGCTCGTCTGGTTCCACCGCGCTTGGATTCTGCGCTGGACTTCCGGAATCGTACTGCGTGCCGGATCCGGGCTCCCTGGGCAGCTCTGGTTTGCCTGAAGCAGGAACACCCCACACGCGGCTCGAGTGAGATCGGTGTTTATATTGTTTTGCAACAAAACGCGAGCCCGGTGCATCACGCCGAAAGATTCCAGTTACGGTGTGCGGAGAATCCGCGGGTTAATCCATTCTGGCGCGACGGAACGACAAAGGGGGGGGCAGATCGGTATTTGAAAAAGTTCCACCCCGTGGAATTCTGACCTCGGGGTTAGAGCACCACGCCCCCACTACCTCTAGGAAGTTCTCTCGCAAATCCTGTTTGGTTGGTTGTGCGAAGCGTCAAGTAGATGCCTGAAACCCGTCAGACAACACAATTAAAGCAGACGCAGGGTACGTCTCTGTTACATTCCTGTGACCATCTGCCCCACGGCACCAACAAACTCTGGACTGTTTTCGACGTTCAGTGTCTCGCCAGGAGAGCTGGGCTCGCTTGTATCATCAAAGCTGGGGAGCTACCACACCTTGAGGCAAAATTATGTCAAGCGTAACGCAAAATAATCATTAGCGTCCTTGCAGAGAATTTAAATAACAAAACACACAACAGGTCTCCTTCATTATCCATCTCTCCACGTAAAAAAAATAAAGGATTCTTTACACAACTCATTGGCCCAACACCCTTCTATCCCTCTAGAGAATCCATCTCTACGTCTGGGCGACTCCTTTCGTGAATTTTTTTCCGTTTTCTCTTAGTGTCAACAACTTGTGCTGCCTCATAGCAACACAAGTTGACAGAAAGAGTTGAGTTCGAAATCAATCAACCTTCGCGAGGGTTTGCCCACCTCCCACACCCGTTACACAGAGAGCACTTAAGTAGTAGTCGGGCAGCTGACGGGCAGCTGTCGGGCAAGAGACGGACGAACAGACAAAACGTGTCTAGGCGGTGGGCACCGAACGAGGCGAGAGTGCTGATCTGCTCGTCGCGGCTGGAGAAGAGCGGCTTGGGGGTGAGGCCTCGCGCGGAGAAGGACTCCCAGGGCTGGGCCGGGTGCGGCGAGGGGCGGTCGCGGGGCTCCACCTCGAGCTCCAACACCACCTGGAAGAGCTCCGGGTACTTCTCCTGGATGTCGCACGCGTCCAGGTCGTACCTGCGCGACCGACGCAGCGTCCGCGAGGTCGGGGGTCATCGGCGTGCCACCCTCGGACGGCGCCAACGGCTCGCTCGTCCTCCCCGCTGACTTTCCGAACGGCCGCGCGGCCGGATCGCTCTGCAAACTGCGCAACTTCGATCGCCCGCGACCGCTTTGTCCGCACCCGAGCGGAAAGTTGCGCAGCAAAGCACGTGGTGTCTGGCCACGCCCTCGACGGCATAGGCCCGCCCCTTATTCTGTCAGCTCCGCACCCCCCCCCAAACTCCCTATATCAGGAATCTAACGAGCGAAATCGTAGCTCACGATTGAGCACGCGACGACACGCGTCACTACAGATCGCGGAGCAGGATCGCCCCTCTTGAGAGTCGAGTCCGTCAATCTACCGGTTGCGCAACAGCTCGCAACCGATTGCAGACGTTTGCATGCAAGCGATTCGGTTGCACGCAACCGAATCGCGCAACTGATTGCTCAGGAATGAAGCCGCCTTGAAAGCTATTCAACTGGAGTTCACGCAGCAAAGTCATTGCGCAGGTCTGCGCCAATCGTTACAACTTGATGATCCCTCGCTGCTAGCGAACATTCTGTCGGATCCACACAAAATAATTAAATTACAAAAATGATGAAGTTATATAAATGCCAAACCATCAATTACTCAGAAAAAACACACTGCAAAGCACTCCTTTAACAGAAAAAAGCTATTTGTGTACAACTGCGATGACCAAATTTGCAATTTCACGAATGTCAGAGAATTGAATAGTTCATCAGAAAGATTAAATGCCAGCACGCAGTAAAGTACGAGGTCAAAGTGCAAAGCTGGGCCATCTTTGGGCGTGTGGTTGGAACCGTTGGGAGCTACGGTTCCAAGGACAATCGTGACTTAACCATGTTTTGAGAAACAGACAACACTACAACCATGGATTAACGTGGATTGGATTTCTTGTGTTTGTCACGTCGCGACGGCCGTACCGTTTCTCAGTGAAATTAAAGAACAAAACAGTTTGCCGCTCAGGAACACGATCCGCACCCAAACCGGCTTTTCAGCTAATGTGGGCGTGCAGATTAGCGAAGCAATTTACGCAACACAACACAATACGCACTTGGAAAACTTGATGGACGTGGCGTTCCTTGGTATGAAGCCCGTGTGGAACTGGATCTGAAACACCTTCATCGAGGTCATCTGAGAAGCACACGGCGGGGGAGTAACACGTTACGTCTCGCGTGCCTAGGCATTTTTTGCTCGGCTGAACGAGTCGACAATTTAACTTTTTTTTGTATGTATTCGTCGGGGAGGAATGCGTCTCCGCGGGTGACGTCCGCCGAGGAGATGGAGTGACGAGATCGGTTCGTGTGCGGGCGCTCAATGGATCGGTGCATCGCAGGATCACGAGAAATGGTGGCGACGTTGGGAAGGCCTTCGTCCAGCAGTGGATTGACCACGGCCAAAGATGACGATGCCGGTGTCGATAAACGATGGTGGGTACCTTGGCCTGCAGGCGTCCTCCGAGTGTGGACCTTGCGTGGTACATGATGATCAGGATGTCGCCCGACACCGTCACGCCCATGGGAATCACCGCCTTCTTGTCCTCCACTTGGAAATCCCTGCAAGCATCCATGCCTTTACTCAGCGTCATGCCCTTTACCTAGCATCCATGTCCTTTACCCAGCGTCCATCCGCTTTAGCCAGCGTCATGCCCTTTACCTAGCATCCATGTCCTTTACCCAGCGTCATGTCCTTTACCCAGAGTCCATGCTCTTTACCAGTGTCCATGCCCTTTAAATGCCTAAATGCCCTTTAAAAGCGCCTTCACTTGAGGGGGAGGCTGGGAGGCTCAAAGGTCCGAGCAGTGAGCTGTCAGCGCGGCGGCCACGTCAGCGACCCGGAACGGATTTCCGTGCCCAACAGACCACACCGGGCATCACTCTCACTGTGGCAGCCGGGTCGGTCGAAAGAGGCTGCGCACCCACACTACCCGACTGTGTCGTCTCACCAACGCGGTGTTCCACCACCACCACCATCGCCACCGCCACCGCCACCGCCACCATCACCGCCGCTGTCACTACCACCACCACCACCGCCGCCACCTCCGCCGTCACTGCAGGGCACAGCACTCCACTTTTTGCTTCTTCCCACGCACTGCACCTCGTTGGAATTCCCTCCTCTAGCGTCTCTTGTCCCCAAACCCTCAAAGCCTTGCTCAATTCAATACGCGTGTCCTCGACTATCATCTATTAACAACTCTGGCAGTGCTGTTTGTTGCTGGTTGCTCGACGTTTTAGACCATCCGCCCCCCACACCTCCCTCCCCCTCACCCGAGTTCTTCCCGCCACCTCCGGTTAGAGCTGCCCATCCATTGGCTGCCGAGCCGTTCGTCAATTCAAATTTATCAACTGGGATTACACGGAGAAATTGCCGCCCCCCTCTCCTAGTGGCAGACTAATCCCAACGTCCCCCACCTACCCCCCCGTTTGCAGGCCAGGTGCTGAGTCACTTTGTGCCGATCAGGGACAGCTGCCACGGGGGGTCCCCTTTCAAATGTGTTGGGAAGAGATGTAAGATCGCGTATCGCGCGTAGAGAGGGCGGCTCCATCAAAAGCCAATAATCGTTGATTTTATCAACGGAAAAATGTTAACCCTTTCCCGATCCGAGACAACCGCAAGTTGCACGGTGGCTCCTGTTCACCAATGAATCTTGGTACACGCAAGCGGTTCGGTGTTAATTCTATGCAGAGAAGCGAAGCGCCGTTCTTTTTCCTGCAGAGAACCGTAGCGACACGACCTCCGCACACTACGATAGCAGCGCCAAACTGTGCCACACTCCCTCCCGCATGGCCTTGCGGGAGCCTCGGTCAAGAAAAATCAACGTCAGTTTTTCTTGCGGTTCCGTTGTGATGACGTACACGTACGTTATCGTAACAGATCCGGAAAAAAAAACTGCTGACGTACGCGTATTCCGTCATCGGAATGGGAAAAGGGTTCATTAACTTCCCGAGGAAGCCCCCTCCCGACGTCGGGCGACTCCGAACAGCGGGCACCTGCGTCCGCGGCGCGCCCACCTCATCTTGTCGTACTCCTGCGAGGTGGTGAGGATTCGCTCCTCCCCGACGTAGACCTCGCAGAACGGGCGGCAGCCGTTGCGCTGCTTGTTGAAGAGCGGCACCGGAGAGAGCGTCACGGAGCGCAGGCACACGGGCTTGCCGTGCGGGATGATGGGCTCGTCCGCCACCATGTCGCACACGTACTCGATGTAGCTGCAGCAGCGCCGGCGGCGCACGCACAAAGACAGAGAGACCCCGTATAACCTCAACGGACTCCTGGGGGAGGTGCTGTTAGCAAGGCTGGCACGGCACGCGAGGGGGTGGGTGGCCAGCACCACGCCCGGCCGCCTTTGTCTCCCCAGTGCCGATATTTGCACATCGCATCAGGTACTCATTTGAGGCTGAGTCGACCTAGGGGAGGCCGAGGACCGATTCAGAAATTCGTCACTGGTGTTGGCCGTGGGCGGGAATCGAACCCGGGTTGCCGGGTTCGGAGCGCAGCGCGCACACTCGTACACATTCGCGGGGTGCCATCAATTTTCAAGCTCACGTAGTTTAATTAACTTCCTGAGAACTCGAGACAAAACAGGATGAGTGCCGTTCGAAATTAGCTGTTAGAGCATTTCGTCTGCCAGTAGTGGTGGTGGGGGGGGGGCGATGATTGCTACGCATAGTTCCAATCGAGCAATTTGCGGTGTCAGTTTCGAGTTTGGCAACCCCGACGCTGCTGGCACACTCACGAGGGCCTCCTCTTGCGAATGTTGCCCGGCGGGATTTTTGACGCGACCCCCACCGAAACAAGCGCGGCGTCGCGTGGCCGCCTCTCTCTCTCTCACCGCTTGTGCGACGGCCAGATTCCAGGAGGGCAGCGGCGCAGGCTGTACATGTAGAGCGCCGCCTCGGCAGTGCTGAAGAGCCGGCAGAAGCACAGGAAGGAGCACACCGCCACCGCCGACACGGCACGCCCGTCCTAGTCCAACGGGAAACGCGTCAGTGTCGGATATAGTCGTCGTCCCCCCCCCCGCCCCAACGCTGCCACCGCCGCCCCCTCTAGTTCCCGATGAGTGCTGCCAAGAAGCTTGCAGCGATGGGTACAGTGAGGGAAAAAAGTATTTGATCCCCTGCTGATTTTGTACGTTTGCCCACTGACAAAGAAATGATCGGTCTATAATTTTAATGGTAGGTTTATTTGAACAGTGAGAGACAGAATAACAACAAAAAAATCCAGAAAAACGCATGTCAAAAATGTTATAAATTGATTTGCATTTTAATGAGGGAAATAAGTATTTGACCCCTCTGCAAAAATGTTGTTGTTGTTATTCTGTCTCTCACTGTTCAAATAAACCTACCATTAAAATTATAGACTGATCATTTCGTTGTCAGTGGGCAAATGTACAAAATCAGCAAGGGATCAAATACTTTTTTCCCTCACTGTATATCACTTGCGTGCCGCTTCGAAGTCGTGGGCGTCATGTGGCCACGGGCCGTACGAATGAAGCAGCGGGCCAGGATTTAAACCTTGTGTGTACGCATGTTGAACTTCTTTCGCACCGTACGTAGCCAACCGTGCCGATGAGAGGTACGCGGGGGCGACTTCCTCGGAAAAGCACGCCGAGTCCGAGGGAGGTTCCTGCTACATCGGGATGTTTGGCCAACACCGATGACACTGTGTGCTTTCGCTCTGGGTTCATGAAAGCAGAGAACCCAGAGGAAACCCTTGTAGAACAGGGGGGAGAACGTGCAAACGCCATGCAGAAAAGCGCTTTATTTGAACTCAGGCACCTAACCTGAGACAGGTTAGGCCCGAGTCGGGATTTTAACCCAGGCCCTTCTTGGTCTATTTATAATTTTATATCTTACCCTATTACTTTCAATAAAAAGCTGCTTATTTGGCAGCTATACTTTTTGATTACTGAAGGGGATGTCTGTTGCTCAATGGCTAATAATAGTGGAACTAGTCGTATGGCAATAAAAAAAAGGCCATACAACAATTTAAAAAATTATCATCTGAACACCATGGTGTTAACAAGTGCAGTGTCTAACGCCTATTATCCAATTGGATAACAGGCTTTCGTGACTGCAGGAATCCATACTCTTTCCATCCACTCTGTCTTGCCCCTGGCCTCTCTCTGTACATGCTATTTAAAAAGGGCCGTAACCTAAAAGGTCAACGCTTTTATTTTTGTCCTTTTACAGCCACACACGAGCGGTGCTGTGGAGCAACGTATAATTGAGTTCCCCAAGGCAGCGAGGCACGGGCGTTCCCACTGCGCCACCGTGCCGCGCCCCGGTACAGCCTGCAGGCCATCGCTTCCTCGTCCTGAGAGAAACGCCGACCCGGCCGACCTCACCGATCCCGCCGACCCCACAGACCCCCCCCCCCCCGACCCCCTCCGACCCCACCGACCACCTCGGAGGGCGAATTCCGAGCGAGCGACGATGCCCGCGAGGGGACGACGCGGCTGTCACTCGCACGTACCAGGCAGTGCACGACGCAGATGTTTTTGGGGTCCTGCTTGAGCCACACGAGCAGGTCCTTGCAGAAGGTGTAGAGGCAGCCGAGGTTGGGAGCGCGGCGCGTCGGGAAGGCGTACTCCGAAACCTGAACCGCGCGGAACAAACCACGACACGGATGGCTGAGACGCGTGGCGGCGCGCTGCTCTGCCGCCGTTGTATTTGACGCACATTCTTCGAGTCTGTTTACGCGCAAGTACATTTGTCACGGTGTGGACCCAGGTCACCCTTGCAAATGAGGCCCCGAAGTTGGTCTCTTGAGTTCTCCGCTTCGGTTGAACAAAATTAACACCTTCGTAAAAATCTCTCTGCGGCTTAAGTGCGACGTCTGTTGAGTCGCTGAGGTGGGGTGCCCACGTCCACCCTCATCACGGAGCGTTAGTCAAATGAGTCGCTCTGTTATTCGCGGAC
This sequence comes from Lampetra planeri, assembly GCF_965212315.1. Taxonomy (NCBI): domain Eukaryota; kingdom Metazoa; phylum Chordata; class Hyperoartia; order Petromyzontiformes; family Petromyzontidae; genus Lampetra; species Lampetra planeri. The sequence goes on along the minus strand of NC_136152.1, from coordinate 2,136,082 downwards.
TTTATTCCCGTAATCTTCTTCTGCTGCTGCTGCTTATCTGCTCGTTCCATCTGCGACTCAAGATCAAGATGTCAACGGAGCCAAGGCCGTTGATGTCACCACCACCCAGAGGTCGCAACCGGGTACCCGATACCCGTACCCGGCCAGGTACGGGTACCCGTTTGCGACCCTGGTGCGGCCGGGTACGGGTACGGGTAAGGAATCAAAACCCGTTTGCGACCTCTGCCACCACCACCACGCTTCCTACCCCCCTCTTTCCAGATGCTGCAGCTGCCACGCAGCCGTAGAGACGTGCCCTCAAACACCCGCCCTGACAGTCTCATCCCGCCGTCTGCTCTTTGGTCCTCTCTTCCCATCGGTAGCCGGACTCGAGGAGGCCGCTCCGATGCCGGTCTCCTGTAATCGGCCCCCTTGTCTGTCTTGCATGGGGGTGATGTGTTTTTTGTTCTTGCTGTTGCGAAATTATAGATGAAAATTATAGCTTAAAATTATGTGCAAATGCTCTCTACCAGACTTGTGCATTGCTCATCCTGTCTGACCAACAACATACCTAGCATTTATCTCAGATTACTGGGCTCAAATCCAAAAAACTGTTTTTTTGCTTTATTGTCCAGCCATCCGAACCCTTCAGTAACAAAAAGAGCAGCTCTGCCACAATAACCCCTTTTTTACAGTAAAGGCACATCTCTTTCCGAGTCCAAAGTGGTTTCCATAGTTGCTCCACATCAACATCAGCCATAGAAAGAAGACCCTTAATCATTATTGTGAATTCCATACCGTCCAATAGCAGTGGAGTGGTACATTGATACACGGCAAATTCGTCAACTCAAAATACACATATTGGATGTCACACGTCACGACTCACATACGTCGTGTGGTGCATGTTGTTAGTAACTGCTGACATACTTTGTGTTGTGCAAGTTGTACGTGACTACTCATATACTTCGTGTGGCGTACGTTGTACGTGACGGGTTGGCGCGACTCCTACTACAGCCACTTGAGGCACGACAATTCACCGCAATGTAACAACTTGAATCCAACTGCGATCCATCATTGCGACCATTCAGTCGATATTCTTTCAGACAATTCGCCTCCGACTTCCCACATTTGTCTCGCCACATGAACAAATCTTTTCTTTCTATTTTTACACATCCTATCAGCCACACGGCCGTCTGGGAGCATGCAATTTCAGCGAAGTCGATTCGACGCAAGCAAACTCTGGACCGGCTTCGACATCCAGTATCTCATCAGCCGAGTCATGCTTGGCAAACACCCTTCTTTTTTGCTTTGATTTCTATTCGGTTGTTTTTTGCTCCGATTTACAAATGCTTCATTTTTGCACTTGTTTTTCATACGATTGCTTGTGTCATTCTATGCGAACCAGGTCATGCTCGCTAATGAGACTCTATCCTCGTCCCTTGGGTTATCAGCTGGTGAAAGCAAATACACTTGAAACTGGAACGCTCTTCGACAAATACGAGTCCAGGATTTTATTTCCGAAGGCTTCGTTAACCATTTCAATTCTGCGTTTTGCTTTCTGTAGAAACACCGTCAGATGTAACAACAAGGCCTACAGTCGAAGAAATATTTACGTAATTACTGTTATTAATTAAAACTATCACGTGGAGCGAGACAGGGATGCGGAATGGTCATGGGCGTCATGTCGATAACGGCTTGGGGTGGTTAATTGCTTTGCTCAATGAAGGCACATGTGCCAGCGAGTTTGCAAGTCCCTGCGCAGCCGAGCACGATGACTTCACAATTGCAGCCCACGCTCACCGGGATGTGGCTGAAGCGCGATGGTCGCACAAGCCAACACAGGTGGGCGACGTTTAAATGACGGTGACTGTGACGACGGACAAGAAATGTAATGATGATAAAAACGATGATGACAATATTCACGACGATGATGATGTCAGTGATAATGAATGGCGATGATAACATTCTAATAACACAAACAAAATGGCAATGACATCAATGCTGATGCTCAAATTATAAATAATAATATTTGCATGATTTTTTAAAATATATATACATAGCGGCGTCATTCATGCCGAATTTGTAATGCTTTTCAATTTTCGCTCGGAGGCACGGGAAGGCACAGACACGCGCTTGGGAAGGTGACCAGAACCAGCACCAGCGATTGCCCAAGTTCTGTGATCCTACATTGGGATGCTTAGCCAACTCCATGAATGATGAATACGAAGATAACGCCGCAGACAAGATTTGGTGATGACGATATCAATGGCGTCAAGGAAAATTACAAAGACAATAACCGCAATAGCTACAGTGATGGTTTCAAAAACGACGAAGATCACAATAACGCCGCAGACAAGGGCTACGATGATAACGCTTCCTAGCGGCAGCTGTGGCACGGAAAGCCGGCTGTACCCGGTTGTGGAAGCGCGCGGGGCGGTAGCCACGCTGGCAGAGGTTGAAGACGGCGTAGTGGTCGGGGTGCCGCGAGTCCAAGTACGCGCGGACGTCCTCAATGTGGTTCTTGAACGCCGACTCGACTCCCTCCGCCGGGTACGACATAACTGGGGAGATGCGGCCACAACGCGTACAGCCACAACGCGGGTCAGCCACACGACTCTGGCCGTACCACGGTCAGCCACACGACTCTGGCCGTACCACGGTCAGCCACACGACTCTGGCCGTACCACGGTCAGCCACACGACTCTGGCCGTACCACGGTCAGCCACACGACTCTGGCCGTACCACGGTCAGCCACACGACTCTGGCCGTACCACGGTCAGCCACACGACTCTGGCCGTACCACGGTCAGCCACACGACTCTGGCCGTACCACGGTCAGCCACACGACTCTGGCCGTACCACGGTCAGCCACGCCGTTTCCCTGCCGCACCACTGCAGCCCACACCACCTCAGCAACACACACAGCGATTAAACCAACTGCGTACAGCCACACCGATTCGAGCGCAGGGCCACCGGTAGCGATCACAAAGCCCACGATCCCCCGTGTCGCAAATTAACGGACAGCTAGGGCTGTAAGCGAGTAGCACCTATGAAGGCCGGCACGGCACACGAGGCGGAGGGTGGCCAACACTAAACCTGGCCGCCTTTGTCTCCCCCAATGTTGATGCTTACACACCACACCAGGTACCAATTTGAGACTGAGTCGACCTGGGGGAGGCCCAGGACCGGTTCAGATAATCCTCACTGGTGTTGGCCGTGAGTGGGAATCGAACTCGGGTCGCCGGGTTTTTAGCGCAGTCTGCTAACCGATACACACGCTCACCGTACCCTCACACCGCACTCTTAGAAAGACCATCACCAGCAGCCTCCCCATTGTCGTCCACACCACCACAAGCCATATACAAAACGATATACAAAACTAAATGCACCACCACTATCCGAGCGAGGATAAACAAGTCGGTTCGTCTCAGTATGTCCGACACCGCGGTATTTAACGAGCATTTTTGCTCTCATCAAGGGAGATGGATAAACGATTCCTGTGAAAATCATTGTTTTAATTGGTTGAAATACGATGCGCAAGTAGAACGCCTCATAAATATCCCAGCAGCGATTGGCCGCGTCTCTCTCTCTCTCTCGAGAGAGGTTGCGAAATGCACGTCTCGCAAGTGAATGTCGATGCACTGGTCCACGGACTCAAGGCCGCACTCACCTGCTACCCGCGTCGTGATGTACGAGATGTCCAGGTCTCCTTTCGTGTAACTGAAACGATGACCACATTTTGTTAAAGCACTGCGCTCCGTGCGCCATGAAGCGCCACCAAACAAAACACAACCATCAACCTACAGTCAGTGCCTCCAAAGTATTTTTTTTTTTAAGTGAATCGGCCCATTGGCCCTCCACACTTCACCAAATCAATCATCGGAAGCACTGCAGATAATCCAAATACAAAGGAGGCCGTCAGGAGCCTGTTCGTAGGCCGCGGCGAGACAGCGCGGCTGCGAAAGCGGCGCTGCCAAGGGAGGGCTAGGGCAACCCCCCTGGATCAATGTGGCCGGCTACCTCTCGGGCGAGTTCGTTAATAGCGACACAACTTGACGCTCAAGTTCCGTTCATATTGGGTCATCTGTAAGAGAGTTACCGTGACCCCCATCCTGATACGGACAGACGGACAGGAGCGATCGAGCAGACGCACGGAGAGAGCGAATGCATTACGGTTTCAACCTTAATCGGAAAGTGTTCAAATGTAGAGTTTGTCTTCGGGGTTTTGGTTCACTAACAAGCTGTCCAGCTAAAACTGGACAGCGCTGAAGCATGTTCATCTATTACTGTTATTACTACGCTTGTCTACCCAGGAAAGCATCACTGAGTCTCAAGACTCATTTTCAAGAGGGTGCCCTCCTATTGAGTAAATTGCAGGTATTTATTTTATGCATTGCGGTGTTTGGCCCAGACTAGTTACACTGAATGTTTTATGTTTGGCAGCTATGGGAGGAAATCGCAGAACCTGCAGGAAAGCGATACAGAACCGGGGGAGAACTTAGAATCTCCACGCGGAAAGGTGCCCGAGTTGGTAATGGAACCGAGGCCCTTCTTGCTTTGAGGCACAAGTGTTGCCGCTGTGCCACTGTGCCGCCTCTCTGCCTTCAGCTGCAAATACAATCCGTTTCACAAGCTAAATTGCACGTAACAATCACGTGGCCGCACAACTTTCATGAGGACACCAATGGAATTGAATTGACAAGTGCTACACTGGGTAATGTATACAACACATGTAGAGCCTTCGCGTCAATCCACTGCTGGATGAGGGCCTCCCCAAACCGTGCGGGTCACAACAGGTGTGTGTGTGTACGTACGTTGAACTCCATTCGCACCACCGTACGTAGCCGACCGTGCTAATCGGAGTTGCGGGGTGTGAATCGGAGGTGCAGGCTACTACAATGAGTGTTGCAGCGGCCTACAACAGGCGTTCTAGGCTGCTGCGGTGCTACGCTGTGAGCAGCAGAGGGCGGTGCAGCAACGTCTATCGTCGAAGGGAATTCATTGCGCTTCACGTGTGCGCTCCCCGCCTTCGCCAATCCGTACAGACTCGCGTGGCATGGGGAAGCCCTCTTTCAGCAGCGGCTCGGCGAGGAGCGGCACCGTGTGCATACGGCAGTTGAGGCACCTGAGCGTTACCGCAAAACCTGCGTACAGTCAGGTCAGCGCCCTTCTACTCCAAGCTTCGACCCTCCGGCACCAACCCCAAGCACCCAAACGAGCCCTCTTCCCAGGGGTCCCTCCAAGCAAAGCCCCCAAAGCGAGCCCCCTCCCTATCGCCGAGTCTCGACTGTAGCGGCAAATCTGCCGCATTCGCGAGACCTCCGGCAACCTCCTCGGCCTCCACCTCCTCCGCCCATGAGGTTCTCTCGCTCGGAGAAGCTGGCGGCCAGAGACAAGTAGAGGAAGGGAGCCTGAGGCTGCAAATGCATCTTGGATTGGCCGGGAGAGTCCCGGTGCTTTCAAAAGGTCTGTCCCGGTATCAGGATTTTGTCTCCACTTGGGCAGTCGGAGCAACGTGAGTAGTGGGCGGGGCTATGTAAAAGTAGGCGAGGGTGGGAGTGGGTGCCAGCTAGACCACGTGTCCTCGATGCCTTGCGATGGGTGTCTATTTGGTGTTGCCAAGTCTTAACGCCTGTGTTCTTTCCGCAAAGGGTAAAGCCTGTTCTTCTGTCATCACGTGTCACTGGTTGAGCCTCCTCCCCGATATTTGGTAGGCCGTAAGTGAGCGTCGTGGCCAGGGTGCTGCAAAAGTTGGCATTGCCAGCACCTTAGCTCCCCATTTTTTCACACGTTCATCACAGTGGAACTTCAACAGGAGGCGGGTGACCGATGGCGCACGGTGGTCAAAAGCCGAGATGACAAGCGAAGGCATTACGCGTACACAGAAGCTGATGTTGAGCGCAAATAAAAAGTTAAAATCATGCGAAGAGGCAATGGGATTTACCTGGTGCTGAGGGTGGCAGGAGCACGTAATCGGCGAGATGGACATGGTTATTCACAGGTGAAAGCAACCAAGCAGGGTGTTAAAGTCGATTGCAGAAGCATAAATAACAAAAAACACGCAAAAAAACGATCAATGCAAAATGCAAATCAAGTGATATGTCGCCACCTAGTGGCACACAGACAAATGTGCATGCATGACCACGACAACCACCCCCCCCCACCACCCCCCACTTCGATCGGGGCACCACGAAAAGGGTGTAAAACCAATATCGTTAAAAATCTACAATCCAGGTCAGCAGCTCGCCGATCGGAGGTTGACTCTTAAGCAACGAATTCGGACAACCTAATTGGTGAATTTAAATCACCGCTTTAAGTTAATTATAATTCATTAACGAGCATAGGGGGTCAAGAGTGCATTGAAAGTGGGAGTGGGGGGGTGGGGAAGGTTCGAAAGCAAACATGGGAGGCAACTGTCCGAAACCGAAAATCGTGACGAATCGTCGCGTGGCGGCGAGGGAGTGAACGCCACTGCACGCCGACGAGGGTGTGCACCAAGCGATCGGCGCGGCGGGGAAAGAGAGAGGAGGTCTCTGCACGGAGCTGCGAGCGACACACCGGCGCCACCATCACCGCCGTGCGAGTCACTCGTGCCGACCCTTGCTTTAGAGAGGCATTGGTGGCGGAACCAGGGGTGGGAATTCCATAAACCTATGTCGGGGGCAGCCTATCCGTAGAATAACCACTGTTGACTTTCCCCGAAATGCGGTGCTCATTTTATCGACCCCCAGAGGAATGATAGGCCGAGCCAACCCCCCCTAACTGGGATTTGAACTGGCAACCTTCTGATTGCGAGCCGCTCACTCGACCATTTAACTGCGCTGTCCACTGCAACGCTCCTATCATTTCACTTAATTTCTCAATGTTCTCATTTCTGCACGTTTCATTGGACATGTGTTTAACTTCAGTCCACGGCTCTGGCTAGATTCGCTCACGCACATGATCTCTCCCCCCACCTTCACCCTGCGCGCTCTGCAGCGCCAACCAATCCAATACGGACGTCGCCGTCGTCTCACAAACCCACGGGCTGGCGAGGCTGCGAGCGTCACCCCTACCCGCTCGTCACGCGCAGCGAACATTCAAACCCGCTGCATCGTTACATGGCGGGATAGTGAGAGGTGGCGGTGGTGGCTTGGCGAGGCCTTCGTCCGGCAGTGGATTGACCATGGCTGACCATGTGTTTTTTTAACTACCAAAACCGGCGCAAAATAAACGCTCCGAGATTGCGGCGGTGTTTTTTTGCCAGGGTCTTTGGAATGCTCATTCCACACGGACAGCGCATTCCAACGTGGCACGCCCAACGAGCCAGCCCTACCTCACCACGCAATAATCGTGACGCCGGCATAACAACTGTTCGGGCACGTGGGGGGCACGCGGTGAGGGGGTGGGGGGCAACGCACGGGGTAAAGTACAGGGCCACGGCGGACACATAAACTAAACTATTTTTATTGTAGCACTGAGCTATGTAACTCTTTTTCAGAAGTGATAGCTCAACGAAGTGACTTAACATCATGTGGAAATGTATAGTAGTCAAATACTCTAAACGTGTGATGTCGATTCTAAACGCGGAGGGGAAAACCGGAGAACCCAGAGAAAAATCCACGTGACCACGTGGAGAGAGAGAGAGAGAACAAGCAAACTCCAAATATACAGCAGCCATCAGGGTCGGGATCGAATCCACGACCACTTCCTCCATACCAGGCGAGGTAGTTAACATCTCACCACCATGGCGGGGGGGGGGGCGCATACCTGGTGACCGACTGGATGACCTTTGAGGACGTGTCCTTGATGTTGCTGAAGAGACGGCCTGCGCCGCCCTTCATGATGTCCAGCAGCCCGCCGACCTGCTGAGGGTCGCCCTCCGAGCTCGTGGGGCCTGCGGGCAGGATGGCGCCGCGAGTTACGAAAAAAATTTGCCATCACGTCGCCGCGGTAGCAAGAGGTGTCGCGTCGGCGGCTTGGGGAAGCCTTCATCCAGCGGCGGATTGACCATTGCTGATGATGACGATGACTTGTATATAACCCGTAAAAACAACATTTTGCGTGGCGGCTAGAGTCCTCTCGTCCTCTGGCTTGAGATGGCTGCCACCTATGGGTCAGATGATTGCATTGCACCATTAAGCAATTGGTAATTAAATATAATATTTTTGTCCTAAAAAGTGTAAAATTTTGGGGAAAAAATTTCACGAAAATTAATTGTCACGCACAACGAGTCTGTGTGCAAAATGTCAGCTCGATTGGATCACGGGAAGTGGGTTAAAAAACGACTGAAAGATTTGCATGGTCGTAAGCGCGCAAGCGAACTTAATATAAAGGATTTATAAATGAACAAAGTCAAAAGTGATTCCTTGCTCAAATGAGCATTGAGCCATTGGCGTGGTCCATCTCCCATTTCCAACCATGCAGAGCCGGTGGTGGAAATTCCACATTCCGAAAAGCAGAGGCGAGTCCACTCATAAGGACAGCCGCTGTTGACTTACCCACAAGGTGGGACATTTTAACAACCAAAAATGGGTCGAGCACGTGTGCCGTGTCCCCGCGTGCGCCGTGCCCAGGCATGTCCCCATGTCCCCGCGCCCCCGCGTGCCGTGTTTTGATACGAACCGTGTGGCTCCATGCGGTGTTCGGGCGCTGGCTGGAAATTAGCGGTGACAGACGGGGAAATTCCAATGCCCAGGGAGCCTCCTCCGTCAAACAACTGAGGAAGCACAGGCAGAAGTACAAATGTGATCGCACTCAATGCCTTCCACATCCTCCAGACTGGCCTGGCCCTGCCTGCCTCTCATCTCACTCAACTCCCCCACAAACTCTCCTCCATCTCCTCTCTCATCTCACTACTGCCCTCCACGCACTCTCCCATCTCACCTCTCTCTACTGCTCTCCACGCACTCTGCTAACTCTCCCTTCAGTCTCCCTAGTTTTGCTGTTACCCACCACACCTGGTCTTCGTGCACGGCTGAGTCGACATCGGGGAGGCCCTGGACAGGTTCAGATAGCACTGGCCACTTTTGTTAGCCATGGCTGGGAGTCGCAACTCAGTCCGTAACGCAGCGCCGCCAACCGCTACACTACAGCTCCCCACACAATGGCACGCAAGCACAATAATACACAATAACACACACCCACACACATAACAGTCGTTCAACACTATGTAGCGATGACATCACCTTGATATTTATGCCAAATTCAGAGTGCAGCCCAGAGCAGAAAGGACGCATACAAAGACACAGATCCCCCATATAGCCTGAACAGACTGTAGGGGCAAGTTCTGTTAGCGAGCACCTATGAAGGCCAGAACGGCACACGAGGGGGTAGGTGGCCACCACCACGCCCGACCACCTTTGTCTCCCCAGTGGCGATGTTTACACACCGTACCAGCTACTCATTTGAGGCAGAGTCGACTTAGGGGAGGCCCAGAACCAGTTCAGATAATCGTCACTGGTGTCGGCCGTGAGCGGGAATCGAACCCGAGTCGCCGGGTTCATAGCGCAGCGCGCTAACCGCTACACTACCGCAGAAAGGACGCGTACACACACGTATAGACACACGCACGCGCGCACATGCACCCACGTGCCAACACAACCACAAATGCACGCACGCGCGTGCACACACACTCCGCAAACGGCAGCCTTGCCCTGGAAATGCGAGCTGTTCCACCGTGCTCTCAGAACCAAACGACACGGCAGCTAACAGACATGCCCCGCCAGTGTTTGTCCCTAACTGCAGGGAGCATCAAAGAGTCACTACGCGCTGTCCTGGCGGCTATTCTGTACGTAGCTGCAAGGGACGCCGAGAGGGGAACCGTAACAAAAAATAAATACACAAACGCTCGCCGGCTCAAACGGCTTGCGAGATCAAACGGCGCGCTCGACCCTCATTGGCTAGGAGCGTGTCACAGGGGAAAGCCGGTGTGGGGCCACGCAACCGGATTTGAAGGTGGACAACCGTTTAAATCGGATTGGTCAACAGGGTAAATTTGAAAGGACGCGGGGAAAACTAAATGCAAACGAGGGGCTCACCCCGTTGGGATGAACGAAGCGGATTGGTGGAGTTTCAGGAAGGACGAAGAGCGGAGAGAGACGGGGGTTCGGGGCCGTGCCCGAAACCGAGTGATTCCCTGATGTTGCGACGAGCTGCTCCGGCAGAAGCAATGGAGACCAAGTTGAGAGGACCTTCCCACGCTGTAACTCCTTAAAGTATCTTCGATGGCTCGTGCGAGTTTGTTTGTCAAGGTGAACAGAGACGTTTCTCTGAACCTCCGGCCCAACAATTAGGGTTAGTGGTTGATTAGTCAAGCAATCCAACCGATACTCGGTCGGAGGAATCCCTTGCATCACGTGTAATGAGTGTGCTGCATGGGCAGACGCCTCCTATTCGGGCTACTATCGCTACTGCAATGGTTACTGTTCCCGCAAGCTTAACACACCGATTCGACGACACAGTCGGTCTCTACCAGGCTGACTGTCGTCTCATCCGCCACACTGTGTTCTACCACCACACTGCAGGTCACAACAACTCACCGACTCACTGACTCACCCATCAACCCACTCGCTCACACGTCTGCTCCCTCACTACACTCATCCAGCCACTCGCTCACCCCAACACTTCTCTTTTTGCTGCTTCCCTCCCACTTTTCCACTTTGGATTCCCTCTTTCCATCGTTTCTGTCTCATAACAATGACCTTGCTCAATTCAACACGCGTGTCCTCGACTCTCATCGATTACAACTCTGACGGTGCTATTCGTTGCTGGCCGCTCGACGTTTTAGACCTTTGGGCCTGTGCCGACGTGGCGATCTTCCTCCTCTCCTGCCCTGGCCGACACAACGTCCACCTCTCGCTGCCCCCCTACCCCCCCCCCCACGTCAGCTGGCCCCCACCTCCGCCACCTTCGTACGGTTCAGTCACACAGCAGAGGTCGCAATCGGGTACCCGATACCCGGCTACCCGTACCCGGCCGGGTACGGGTAGACGTTTGCGACCCTGTTGCAGCCGGGTACGGGTAGGCTGTGAGTCACTGGTGAGTAACCGTTTGTCACTCATTTCCCAACGTCTTGTCTCTTCTCACAATTCAAGTTCCTATAATCAACCCACCCGCGCTTGCAACATGGCTTCATCCCAGAGGTCGCAATCGGGTACCCGATACCCGTACCCTACCCGACACCGGCTACCCGTACCTGGCCGGGTACGGGAACCCATTTGCGACCTTGGTGCGGCCGGGTACGGGTAAGGAATCAAAACCCGTTTGCGACCTCTGCGCTTCCATTGGCCGCTGCGGCGCCGCTAAGTCGATGCATCGGTGCGCGTTTAGAGACCGCGCCGGGCGTTTGGGTTTGACGGTGGGGGGGGGGGGGCGGCCGCTCACCTCTGTGATTGGCAGCTTAGGGTTGACGGCGCGCGCAGTGGCGATCTCCTGCAGCTGAGCGATGACCTCCGCTATTCCTGGCCGTTCATCTGGGTGCACCTTCAGCATAGAGCCTTGAGAGAGAGAGAGTGTAGACATGCGTGCCAGTGTGCCCGGGGTCTTGGTTTAAGAACAATGATGAAGACGACAGCGAGTGGCCGCTGGGGGGTCTTTAACGTCCACTGTGAAGCAGACGGCGCTTATTCTATGGTCAATGCATCCGCAGTAATAACCGGGGTGGCCTGTCCGATTCCATCCGCAAACCTCTGCAACAAGGCGGGGGTGAAGGTGCCATCACTGGGCCAGGTTGCGGCACGACAATCCTACAGGCCTGTTGTCCATACACTGGCTGGACAAAGGGCTACCCGTGCTGTCTAGAGTCGTGGATGTGGTTGTACCGTACTTCACCACACTGTAAAGGGACAGGTCGGTGAAGTTGGGGACAGGAGACGGTCCAGGAACGGTTCAGATGTCGCTCTCTTTGGACGCCAGAGTTGGGAGTCGTCGAACGCTGGTCACGCAAATATAGCCGCGTCAATAAACAATGCTGCGTTCAACCTTGGTTCACCCAGCCCTGCGGAAGGACAGCAAGTCTTGCTCGAACTACATCATCCCGACTTGCTATTTCCTGATGCACGTAGCAGGTTTCACACACGGGAGACGTTGACGTGTAGGTCGCTGGGTTCATGGAGGGGTGCGCGCTAACCGCTGCACCTCAATCTCCGAGTGCGAGCTGCCGATGGCGAACATATTCATTCCTCTACTCTGTATAAAGGTGTCAGTTTTTGTACCAGATGAAAGTGTAAAAACCTCTCATCAGCCGTGCGGCGTTCTGGGAGCGCATCATTTCAGCAGCGTCGGTTCAAAGCAAGCAAACTCTGAAACCGATTTCGACGTACAGCGTCTCATCAGCAATCAGGCTTGGTTGAGTCAACACCGGTGAACTGCCCAATGTTTACAGGCGCGGACGCTATTCTGCTATAGATGGGTCCGAGTTCGACGCAAAATGACACGCCGCGTAACACAACAATCGTGAACGTCGTGGAGAAAATAAGCAACAAAGCAAATAAGCAGGAAAATCCCGCCTACTTAGCACAGCCGTCCCCTCCAGATAAAAAATATCAAAGTCTTCTTGGTTCTTTCGGTAAAGTCACGTAGAAGGGAAATAATAAAATAATAAACATAAAACATAATAAAATAATTATCACGACGTTTCGGCCACAACGCAAGCAGCCGTCCTCAGGTGAAGAACAGGTCTGTCGGAAAGACAGCGTCTGAATGATCAGCAATCAGGCTATCTTTCCGACAGACCTGGTCTTCACCTGAGGACGGCTGCTTGCGTTGTGGCCGAAACGTCTTGAGAATTATTTTATTATGTTTTATTATTATTATTTTATTATTTCCCTTCTGCGTGACTTTACCGAAAGAACCAAGAAGATGAATCCTTGCAGTCACGAAAGCTTTAAATCGAAAAATATCAAAGTATTCTCTTTCCACATCCCATCGGCCACACGCGGCCTCCTGAGTGGGGGCGCGGGGTGGGGGGGGCGTGAGAGCGTACGGATGAGCGGGTGCAGGGCGGCGTAGCGCGTGTCGCCCGGCGGGATGCTGAAGTTGCCGTTGATGATCCGCAGCTTTGCTCCGTCCTCGAACGGATGCTCCTGGAAGCAGAGCAAGTAGAGGACGCAGCCCAGCGCCTGCACGGCAAGTGGAGGGGGGAAGGGGGGGTTGGGGGGGGCATGCGGCATTCAGCGGTGACGGGAAACCGAACGCGGACGCCGGGACGACAATGGTCGCCCCGCGACCGACAAGGCAACCCAGGCGGCGGTCGATCGCCGTTCATCTTTTAGGCCGAGGACCTCGGTGCTGGATGCTGCCATCGAATCACCGGGCGATGCGCCCGACCTGGTTAGATCTCGGAAGCTAAGCAGGGGTAAGCCTGCAGAGTGCTTGGATGGGTAGGCGTCATGCATCAAGCCACCTGCTGGTACCAGCTGCTGCTGGGCTGCGTGGTGGACAACAGAGGGCAGTGCAGCCATGTTTGTTGATGCACTGTACTGAATCAAAATGCTCCTTTCCTTCACCAGCCCACTCTGCTGGGCGTGAAGTACAGTCAGATCACGACGATGACCCACGCGGCGCGGGGAGGACATCATCCAGCAGTGGATTAACCAAAGGCTGTACGCGTACCCCCGGTGGTTCAACGGATCGGTACAATGTGAAGTTATAATTTGACTCAAGAGTGGATTTATATTTTGTCTTGTTTGTACCATCACCATGGTTCTGTCTCAGCCATACCATTAGCCTCAAGGCACATGGGCATTACGGTAGTTTGCGTTTCATTTCCAGCCCTTTATTGGTCTAATGCTGTATGAAAACCTCTCTACCACACATCACAAATGCTTTTTTTTACCATACTTCCCCACAATGGTTATTGTGGATTGGCAAAGGAAGATGGTACAGCACCAATGTTAGACATGGCCAGGAATCGAACTCGGGCAGCCCGGTTCAGAGAGCAGTGACCTAACAAATCGAAACATTTGCATTAAATGTAAATGAATGCAATTGTTTACTACAATGCTCATTTAAATAGCCATTGAGAATCTTTATACGTGGGGTGAATCACATGTGTCAATGTGACATAGGCACAATGGATGTCAGAGTCTCTAAGGGATAACAATATGCCCTTAATAACTATTCAGAATCACAGCTCGAGGGTGTAAAGGATAGATAAGCGTTCATCGTTGGAAGCGAAGCAACCTAAAGATTAACCACCAAGCATGAAGCACAACCAAATGCTCAACTTATAATGACTGCAAAGCACAAAGTGCCGCAATGCCGAAGCCAAGCGACGCACAGCACCACCATACAGTAAACCGACATTCATCTTAACCGCTGACAGCAGCACAGAGCTATTGGGCTCGCGCTCGACACACAACATCGCGCGCATGTTACAAACCGTTCACCGTAATCGAGGCAGATTTCGCAACTCGCTTCGACCGTTCGCCGGGGTGGGGAGGGGGGGGCGGCGAGCGACGAGCCGAGAACGAAAACCCCCGGCGAGCGGCTACAGCAGCAGGACTGGCGTCGGCATCACGGCGGTGCGCGCAGCCGCAGTGTCCGTCGGTTGTTGTCGCGACGGATTTCCACCCGCCGCCGCTTCGCTCACCGTGCGAACGGGGGGGCAGGGCCAGGCGCCTTCTCGCGCTGGTACGTGATAAAAATACGCAACGCTTCCAGGGCTGCCGCCGCTGCTGCTGGCAATGCCGCCGCCGCCGCCCTGTGCTACGCGAGAGGCATTTTTATTCGCGCCGGGGCCAACCGGCAGACGCGGTGCGACCTTTGTCTCAAGGATTTAATCCCGGCCACACCCACAGAGGGGGGTCACAGGGCAGCGGCAGATCATGTGATCCGATCGCATGGCTGAGCAGGAAACGCGTTCGATTGCTAATTAGGACGGAGCCCGTGCCAGACGCCCGGGCGTTGCACAATTAATTATCGGGTTTGTAAGAGTTTAAGAGCGTGCACCAACCTCCTGTACTGGTGCCATGTCAGTGGGTGGAATAATGGCGCATGGTGGTTCGCATGCTGCGCTATGAGCCCAGCTAAATTCCCAGCCAGTGGCAAATGATGTCAGAACTGTTCCTGCCTCCCCCATCAACAACCAACCTTGACCAAAGTGGTGAAATATGGTCAACCCACCCCCACCAACTGACACAGCATGGGGACGCATTCATCCATCCGAATGAGAATGATTGGAATCATTTTTTATATTCGGCACGAAATGATTCACCCTCCAAACACACCAATGCTTTGATGACTTGTCAAACATTGAGCATCGCGAATGATTTTAAAGGAACAATTCGTCTATTTTCTCGCGTTCGCCTTCTCAGCTGCCGTTTCTAAAAATGTTCCGTCTCAACTGTATAGTTTCCTTCACTCCATTATCCTCCACGTTGCATTGGCAAATATGTTCGCATGAATTGTAAATAGTCCATACTTCCACGCATTATCCAATGCACGTATCACGGAGCTTAGAAACCCACCAAAATCTGCGAACCAATGCATTGTAACACGTTGTATATTGCAGTGACCGAGCATGCAATAATCAGCATGCAGATGTCAACTCTCTTTGATGCATTGAGTTTCCAGTCAAGCCTGTGTACTTGAATAAATCATCCATTGTCTTTTCCCCCACATTTATTTTTTGTATTATCCTGACCGTGCCGTTGGCGTCGCCGCCGCAGAGCGAAATCGGCGAGTTGGGTGCCTCTCGGCCCGGCCCCGAACCCCACCCGAGTGTGCGGCGAGAGGAGCAGACGAAGCCTCCTCGCTCTCGCCCACTCTCCTCCCACGGGAGAAGCCACGCACGGCTGACGATGTAAAATAATAATAATAGTAATAATAATAGTTCAATTTATAACGCGTGCAAATTTGCGGACGTAGTGGCCGCAACTCAGAGGCGCGGAGCCAAGCTCAGAGTCGCTCGAAAGCGTGATAGTAGAGGTGAGTTTTTAAGTCTCTCTTGAAGGAGGCGATTGAGGTGATGCTGCGAATGTGCAGAGGGATATCGTTCCAGACTGTTGGGGCTGCCACTGAGAAGCGGCGCATAGACATGACCATCCTGGATCTTGGTATCAAGAGGAGGTCGTGAGTCGCGCTGCGCAGGCATCTGCCGTGCGCTGAGCTGCAAGTTGTCAATAATGAAGAAAGGTACGGCGGGCAGGCGGATGTGAAGGCATTGTGGCAGAGGCAGGCGGTCTTGTATGTGACCCTACTGGCGATGGGTAGCCAATTGAGAGCACGGAGACAGGCTAGTGAGTCGAGACGGGGATGAGTGTGGGCAATGACGATGCGTGCTAGGTTGTTTTGGAGTCTTTGAAGTTTCTTTAGGTTGCCAGCAGAGGTCCGGACTAGGACGGAGTTGCAATAGTCAAGGCGAGACCCAACTATGCAACATGCCAATTTCAGTAGAGATGAGAGGATGTATGTGTCTGAGAGCCTTCAGGTGAAAGTTACATGAGCCGATGCCGACAGTGCCGTGGGCCCGCGGCCCCCGTCGCAAACGGTCGCCATTGTTCCAAGTTGGCTTGATGGACACGAAACAAATGACGTCGTGAGACGAAAGGATCCATTCGGAAATGCGATCCTTTGTGTTAAGACAGCGGCCCACGGAAACGGACATCGCGGAGCTAAATCTGAGATCCCTTCAAACGACCTCTGGACAGGACATCAATATACGTGTCCTGGTCGAGTGGGACAAAAAAGGAAATATTATTATGTTATTATGTTTTCAATAGATCCAAGGCCTTTTCATTTCAGTGTGCACATTTGGTATATGCAGAGTTGTGATTGTCTGTCTTTGTGGCAGTGGTTCCTAAAATGTAGCAAGTTGGCACAGTAGGGGGGGTACAGCTGGTGCATCTACCAGTCAGACCTGGGTCTGTCCCGTAACCCCTGTCAGCAAGCATTCGACACTTCAAGTGGCCTCAAAGTGCACCTGGCTTGGCACAGGCGCCATGGTGATGTCACCGTCACTTGGTGGCGAATGGCTGGTATTGTTATTGGATCGGTGGCAGTGGTGGTGCAGGGGTTAGCGCACTTCACTATGAACCCGGTGACCTGAGGTCCATTCCCGCTCATGGCCAACACCAGTGACGATTATCTGAACCACTCCTGAGCCTCCCCTAAGTCGACTCTGCCTCAAATGAGTACCTGGTGTGATGTGCAAACATCGCCAGAAGGGAGACAAAGGCAGCTGGGCGTGGTGAAGGCCACCCACCACCTCGTGTGCCCTGTTGGCCTTCGTAGGTGCTGCTCGCTAACAGCAGTTGCCCCAACAGTCTGTGAAGGCTACACGGGGGGATATTTGTGTTTGTGCGCGTATGTGTGCTGTAGGAAGAATAGGTTTCATCCTGCGACTTCTCCACTTACACCTCCACCAATGTTTATACAAAGACAAAGCTCCCATGTATAGCCTTAAGAGGTCGGGTTTGTAGCGCAGCGGGCTAACCACTACACTATATTCACACACACACACGTATATATACCCTGCAATATGCAGCAACAATTCCCTCGGAACAGTTAAACAGAAGCTGAGTGGGATACGGTGAGGCACACACCGATACCCGCTATTCGCCACAAAGTGACGGTGACGTCACCACGGCGCCTGTGCCAGGCCAGGTGCACTTTGAGGCCACGTGAAGTGTCGAAGGCTCGCTGACAGGAGGTCTCTGGACAGACCCAGATGCACACAACAACAACCGTCATTCGCCACTAAGTGGCGGTGACGTCACCACGACGCTTGTGCCAGGCCATGTGCACCTTGAGGCCACGTGAAGATTGATCGTAAGCCGGCCAGCCTAAATGTTTCTAACCGGCGGAGATGTTCCATTAGGGGGGTCCACGTTCTGCAAGCGTAGAGAAGGGAGGGAATGACTGTGGCCGAGAAGACCTGAAGCTTCGTGTGGAACGACAGACCAGGTAGCTTCCACACAGCGTGACACAACCGATGAAGAAATAATGCCGCTCGACTGATTCTGAATGAGACCTCCGCTGTTAAACCGGAGCCGGTCACGAGCACACTGCTCAGGTATGGGAAACTCTCTACAACTACCCCATCACCGATTGGGAGTTGTGGGGGTGGAGTGCCTGATGGTACAAAATACCAGCACACACCCACCCGTTCCACAAGACCAAGAAACGATTGCAGCGTGGCATGCGGTAACCTCATCGCAGGAAGACACGTCTGCGTGAAAAAAATTGCATGTACGACAAATGCATATAACGACGATATATAAATTTCGATTTAAAGCTGCTTTCGTGACTGCAGGGATTCATCTTCTTGGTTCTTTCGGTAAAGTCACGTAGAAGGGAAGTAATAAAATAATAAAAATAAAACATAATAAAATAATTAAATTTCGATTTAAAGCTGCTTTCGTGACTGCAGGGATTCATCTTCTTGGTTCTTTCGGTAAAGTCACGTAGAAGGGAAGTAATAAAATAATAAAAATAAAACATAATAAAATAATTAAATTTCGATGTAAAGCTTCTTTCGTGACTGCAGGGATTCATCTTCTTGGTTCTTTCGGTAAAGTCACGTAGAAGGGAAGTAATAAAATAATAAAAATAAAACATAATAAAATAATTAAATTTCGATTTAAAGCTGCTTTCGTGACTGCAGGGATTCATCTTCTTGGTTCTTTCGGTAAAGTCACGTAGAAGGGAAGTAATAAAATAATAAAAATAAAACATAATAAAATAATTAAATTTCGATTTAAAGCTTCTTTCGTGACTGCAGGGATTCATCTTCTTGGTTCTTTCGGTAAAGTCACGTAGAAGGGAAGTAATAAAATAATAAAAATAAAACATAATAAAATAATTAAATTTCGATTTAAAGCTTTCGTGACTGCAGGGATTCATCTTCTTGGTTCTTTCGGTAAAGTCACGTAGAAGGGAAGTAATAAAATAATAAAAATAAAACATACTAAAATAATTAAATTTCGATTTAAAGCTTTCGTGACTGCAGGGATTCATCTTCTTGGTTCTTTCGGTAAAGTCACGTAGAAGGGAAGTAATAAAATAATAAAAATAAAACATAATAAAATGAAATAATTCTCACGACGTTTCGGCTACAACGCAAGCAGCCGTCTTCACCTTGTAGCCGAAACATCGTGAGAATTATTTCATTTTATTATGTTTTATTTTTATTATTTTATTACTTCCCTTCTACGTGACTTTACCGAAAGAACCAAGAAGACGATATATAAGCGTACGCGTTCACCAAGAAGCGCTGTGGACCGCCAACATGGAGGATAAAAGCTTCAGGGTTTAATTCCAGGGCGGAGGCAAGCGCGTCGGGAATGGCTGCTTGCGCAAAGCGCAATCGTCGGTGCATCGTGCCGCACAAGTAAATACCCAGCCACGCGTAAACAGGAAGGGCGGGGAGAGAGGGAGGGTGGCTACAAGCCAGCAGTAAAACAAGGAAACTCGCGCTCATCACAAACACTGCCCCCAAAGGGGAACAGACAGAGGCAGTAAGTAGGCGACGTTTCGGGGAATGGCCCTTCTTCACAGCAGTGTTGAGTTTGTGTTGGAATTTGTGTTTGTGCTACACAGACATGAGCTGTATGCGAGTGTGCGGGTCTCGATGTAAATCTTTGGTTTTCTATGTAAATCTATGAATTGCAATGTGAGTCTACGTAAATCCATGGAGCTCTAAGTGAGTGCGGGTTTTTATGTAAATACATAGGCCGAAATCTAACTATTGATTTATATATGACTCTATAGGTCTCTGTGTAAGCTGTGTGTCTGTGAGCCTGCATCTCTCCGTGAGGCTGTGTGTCTCTGTGCGAGTCTAGGGGTTTCTACATGAATCTGTGAATCTCTATTTCAATCTGTGGATCTCTATGCAGGTCTATGAACTTCTATGCGAATCTACGGGTCGATGCACTGGTGCCGACGCAGTTATCGAAAAACTTTGACGTGGACACACGAGTACGTGAAGTGGCGTCACGTCGCGCGACTCACCCAGATGTCCTGCTTCTCTGTGATGGGAAGATTCGAATACAGATCGAGCATCTCCGGAGTCCGGTACATGGGAGTGGTGTTCCTCATGATCTAGACAGGAATACATGCGTTACGATGGTCTGACTTACGATATTTCGATCTTACGATGGCGATAGCGATACGACAAAATATTTTACATTTCGCGCGGCAGGCAAACGCAGCAGCGTACGAGGTACGATACTGTACTTCGTCATCACCATCCTCCTCTTCCGACAACTAAGTTAATGTAGCCATCAACAACCTAACATCGTTCAAGTGTGCAGACGACGGACTGAATATTGGTGAGCACAGTACAATATGATACGTTACGATACGTTCAATGCATGTATCATACGTAGCTTTAGCGATTTCATTTGAGGGTTACCACGATACATACGTTCAATGCAATCTAAAAGTTTTCATAGCAGATAGGATTGTTTCCTGAAAAAAACTTTCTATTAAATTGCAGTTCATATAGGTAGGCTAAGAATTTACCTTGTTTATTATTTTTAATTGTACTGTGCAATACAGTATTGTAATTAATAATTACATACAGTATATCGTTTATCCAGTACGGTGCTGTAAATTGCTCTGTTTTGCTAAATTATCACCATTCTTTAAGACTCCTGTGTAGGCTAGGCCATCTTTGACTTACGATATTTTCGACTTACGATGGGGTCGTCGTAACGCATCTCCATCGTAAGTCGAGGACTACCTGTATTCACATCCACACTGATGTCGGGGGGAGAAGCCGGAGTCACGGTAACTGCGCAGAGCGGTAACTTCTTGTGTATTCGTCGTATTTTGTTGGCGGGGGCGCGTCGGGGCAACCCACCTCCTCCTCCACCTCGGCGCGCTTCTGCGCCGACCAGCTGTAGTCCGGGTAGTGGCACACGGTCGTGGCGCTGCCAAAGTCGCACAGCTTCACGTTGCCCTGCGAGCTCAGCAGCAGGTTCTCCACCTGCAGAGGAAAGCGCCGCGACATCTTGAATGCGACGCTACGATGATCGGTCACGGCGACGACGATTTGGAACGGCCAACGCAAATTCAATTCTAAGTAGTTGAGCCGTTCGGTTCAAAAACAGAATGAGAATATTTATTTACACCCGAGGAGTTGCATAGCCTGAGAGTTGGTGAGCTGCAGATTCAGCGCCTTAAGGTTTTTATACGAGACGTTCTGAAGGGCAGCCGACCGGACAACCGGACTCGCCAGCGCGCGGGAGTGAGCCGCAGCTTCCCACCGCACCATGACACTCAGTCTTCACCATCGTCAGCCATGAGTTATTCACCGTTGGATGAAAGCCTCCCCTAGCCGTCGCCACGTTTCACAGGCCTCCGATTTACGATCTATGGTTAGTATCGGGCACGCGAGCTGATTTCATCGCTCCGTCTGCTGCTCGGTGGACATGCCGTTGGGTGTATTCCCTCCTTTGTCTGCCACTCCATCATTAGTCTCAACCATCGGTTATCATTCCATGAAGCGACGTGTCCTGCTCAAGCCCATTCGCTCTTGCCAAGACGATTGTGACGTCGTGGGTCACCGTCCGCGCGAACGCACCTTGAGGTCTCGGTGGATGACAGGCGGCTTGAGGCGGTGGAGGTGCTGTACGGCGCGGCACGCCTGGTAGAACACCTTGATGATCGTGTTGCAGGGCACGGGGCCCCGCAGCTCGACGCGCTTCAGCCCGTCCGAGAGCTGACCTGCGGAGCGGCACGTGCGCGCTCGTGTGTGCCACTGCAACGGCACCGCAGCAGCAGCACGGGGACAGGCCGGCGCGGTGGCGACAATCCGTTTCCCCAGACTCGAGCGCCGTTCTGTCTGGAGTTTGTGTGTTCACTCACCCGCCAATCCCAGCCGCCCCACCGCTGTTCTGCAGGGTGTGTGCGCGCATGTACGAGTGTGTGAACGTGTAGAGCTTGTAAATTATTCCCCTATACTGGATAGGTTTCCTAAAGGTTCTCCGGTTTCCTCTGAAGGCTACAAAAAAAACATACAAACTAACTTCCATTGGCCAAAGTAATCAATGCTGAAATTACACTGCAAATGACTCCATTGAGATTGCGTAGCAGCAGTATCCACATCATCCCCCGACTGCGGAAACTTGGCAAGACCCTCCTGAGAAAGTGTCTTGAGACTCGGCGAGACGACGCGTGAATTGTGCATCGGCGACGGACCTTTACAAAGCTCGGTGAGGATGAGGAACTCAGCCCTGCCCGTGTCGGACTCCTCTTTGCTGATGGAGGCTGCCGAGCTGAACTGCACAATGTTTGGATGCCCGGACACTTTTTTCTGGGTGCGCGGCAAGTTAAGTGCCACTCTTGACGGCATCAGCAGTTCCACACATTTCAGTACAACCGTGGCCACGGTATGAACAGGATAATGAGACAAACTGCACAATGCCGTGTGACGTTATGACAAGAACGCGCGGTTGGTCTAATGCTTCATCATTCTAGATTTGAAGCTTTCGTCACTGCAAGGATTCAAATTCTTAGGTTTTTTCGGGAAAGTCACGTAGGTAAAAAATGTAAATTTAAATTAATAAAAGTAAAATATTTTTTATTTATTTTACTTTTACTAATTTTATTTTTTACCTACGTGACTTTACCGAAAAAACCTAAGAATATAATGCTTCGTCAGTTTAACATGCTTACACAGCATCATCGAATTTCCGGTCTGATCCAGGGGTGGTGTGCCAAGGTATTTCAGTTTGGTGATTTACACCAAATGTAGCCCACACGCGGCTTGAAATGTTATTGATATTGCTCTTCTTCAAATCACACAAGTATTAAAAGCAATACGAAACAGAGGCGACAAAACACCGCTAAAAAGCACCGAAACATCACGAGCCAATTCTGGAGCGCGGAATCTAACGTGACGGTCGGTACTTCTGCAGCGCGGAGCTGGGGGGCTGCACTGGCGCGCGACGTTGGCGCGCGGCGTGGAGACGCAGCCGGCACTGCTCTGCCGCTCACTCCAGCGAGTTTCGTCAGCGCAAGTTTATTTATTTTTTTCGACTTATAGGGTCCTCAACGGCCCCTCCCACCACAAACTCCGTTACATGTGGGACACGGTATATCCCGCTCGTGTTATTTCGAGGTTACACAGTATAACAGAACTGAGTCTATAAGGCTTTGTTACATATTTTAATGAATACTGATCATTAAATGGACAGTTTGCCGTGCAGCAGTTCGGGCTATTGATCAGCCAAGAGGCTCAAGAACAGGATATGCCACTTAACGCATCTTGTGTCTACTGTGAACACGAGGCACCCGCGATTTTAATCGCTGTGCTTTTTGAAAGTACAAGGGGAGAGCTGAGGTGACCGGGGGGCTCGGAGGTCAGAGCGATGAGCCAGCACCGTTGAGATGCTGGGTTCAGATCAGGGCAAGCTGCATGTGATTAAACCGGGTTCTCAAGTGTCGCGGGTTGATGGACTCAGCCCAGTCACCAATGACTCGTGGCGCCCCACAATGGCGAGATGTTAACTAACTCGCCAGGTATACAGGAAGTCGTGGGTTCGATCCCGACCCTGACAGCTGTATATTTGGAGTTTGCATGTTCTCCCCGTGGTGGCGTGGATTTTTCTCCGGAACCTCCGGTTTTTCCCATCCACATTTAAAACATGCGTTTAAGAGTATCTTGCTGCTATAAATTTCCACGCGATAAGCCATTTCATTGAGCTATCATTTGTGGCCAGATCGCTTCTGAAAAAGAGATATTTAGCTGAGTGGGCCTTACCTGGTAAAATAAAAATAGTTTAGTTGCATAGAGACCCAACGTCAGGCAGAGACCCACAGTCTCACTCAGACCGAGTTATGATTAAATGGGGTCTCAAGTTGATGGCTCTGGTCCAGTCAAAAGAGACCGCAGAAAAAACAACCTTGACATTAAATTTGGTTGTGTACTTAATTTGGATTGCTTCCAACTCTCCCAAGAATTCAACGATTATCGATTATCGGTTTACCTGTCATGGGATGGATATTACTCTCATATGCAGAGTGGGTGGGAAGGTTCTGCTCCCGACTGTGAGTAGACCTTAGGTCACTTGAAGGAATATCAGAGGTCGCTGTCATGTAGCACGTTCAATAAAGGCGCTACATACACATCTAGATAAGAAAAGGTTGCACTGCTCTGAGAGAAATCTGAATGGACACTTCATCTCATGAAATGTCAAATAAAAAACGAAACTCCAAGAGACCATGAAGGCAAAGATGCTGGAATGTAAATTACTTTCACTTCAACGAGTGGTAAATTGGCTTTGGCTTTTAACGTGTCAATTGAATGTGAACTCTGCACTTGTATTCAGGAAGCACTTTGAAAACACATGAGGGTACAGATACGAGACTCCATTCCTCCACTGTGAAGGTGAAAGCCCGTTTCATCTGCCAAATCGCCACTTCGAATTTCACAATGACGTTCTGTAAGAAACGAGCGAAAACCTCTACATTTTACACTTTTTCAGGCAGACACCGGTCACCGGTCGTGGCAAACCAAACTCGCAGTAGCGGTGGTTGCGGGGTGCTCAGATAGCCGATTCAGTGTCAAGAGCATCGAGCCAGAACCTCCGGAGAGATTCTCGGTTCGACTCGGGGCAGCACCCATGATGGAACTGGGTTCCGAAGTTTTGTGAAATTAAAAGTCTCATTCAGGGCACCAATGACCTCCCTGTACCCCACAACCACCCCCCCCCCCCCATCCATTAGTGCAGTGCAGATAATAAGCCGTTGGAATTTGGCACTGACATCTGAACTTATCCTGAGCACACTGGGCCACTCTAACCTCAAAACCGTCGGTGATAGCCAGCCAAGGATACCATCAGGTGCACCTCCTGAATGATAGCCTTGCTCCTCTCCTCTTCATCTGACAGCAGCCTCTGCAATGTGCAGACATCCATTCAAAACAGAGGCAAGGCAAGCTACGTTTATCCTGTTCAACCGAGGTGACAACTCAAAAGAGTCCAGAGTATTATGATTTACAAGAGTGACTGCCGGTGATCAAAATGAGCGTCAAGTCAACTCGAGCAAGGGATTGACCACGGGGTGGCCAAGAGTGCGGTGGCAAAGTATAAGTAATATTTTAAAAAAAAAATTTTTTAACTCGCTTTAATTAAATGTACCGTACTAGTAATGGAAGAACTCCACGACTCCAGGAAGTGGCCCCGAAGCTTGCCATAACGTAAGGGACCGTGGCCAATTACAGCCAACGTCAGATTACCGTGGACAATTAGAACCAAGCCGAAACATAACATATAAAAAATAATGTTTTAAAATATATGTTTTTTTATTATAGAATATAGTATTGTCATCAGTATGACATAAGTATACCAAGTTTGCAGTCGATACCACATTGGGAAGTGGGTAAAAATGTAGTTACAAGATTTGAAGATACAACGACAACAAGAACAACAGAGGTTAGTTAAATAAAAGCGTGTAAAAAGAACATACAAACAAAACCTAGTCGGGAAAAGTCACGCACGCGAATGGATTCAGTAATGCTTCAAATGTGCAAGTATCTCCAGAAGTATTTCAGATGTATTTAATTAACAGCTCTTATCTGTTTACCAGGGCCGTTCTCGAACACGGTTTAATGCTCTGAAGAAGAACCACAGCCCAAAAGGTTCATTGAATATTTTTTTTTCCATTTACGACTGCAGTGTTATTGACGACCGTTCCACATTTTCTAACACGGAGGAGTTGCACCGCCGCGCTAGAATTCCCAACGAATTCTGCGTCTCATGAAGAAGCCGCCGATTGCACAATCGGGACATCACACAATTTCAACAAGAGCACATCTATTTTGATGTATTCGTATCGTTAGGCGCGGTCATGCTGAAGCGTTTTACAAACATCTAATTGCACTGTAGATTTCAGGTAAAATTATGACGGAATAAAAATTTGGTTCAAAATTATTTCTAAACATTTTCTGGGGCACGACACCGATCGCACGCTCACGCTACGAGGAGGGGAGAGGATTTTTGGAAAACGTCTTTAAGAAAAAAACAATGATTATGATTGAACTGAATAAAAGTTTGGGTGCACCTTGAGGGCATACTCTTTGCCATTGCCGACATCCTGAGCTTCATAGACGAATGCAAAGCCTCCTGTGAACGCGAGAACACAACATTCGTTTAAAAATTAGCCGCTAAATCAACTGCCCATTCTTCCTTGAGAATCATTTTAGCCAACAGTACATCTCTGCAGCTTTTCTCAAGAGGCACACACACACACAAGGCAACAGTTCAGAGTCCTTTGGCATAAACAGGAATACCTTGAGCCAACCAAACAGTTATGAATAGACAAACGAAAAATATATAATATTCAACAGGGTAAGAGAATTGCACTAAAATGTAAATACGAAAATAAAAGTGATTTCTTGCTCAAATTATTGTTGCGGCAGTGCAATGATCATGCCCTGTTTACAGCCCTGAGCCAGTGGTGGAAATGCCACATTGCTATGGCGGGGGCCAGTCTATCCAAAGAACAACCACTGTATACTTCCACAAAGTAGTACTATTTTTTACACTTTCACCAACCCCCAGCCAGGATTTGAACTCATGCCGCCGGGTGTTAATCCACTGCTGGATGAAGGCTTCCAAACGGAATTAAAGCGTACATTAAAAACATGCGTTTGGAGTGACCCGGTATGATGAGATCCGCGCGCTGATTAGCACAGTTGGCCACGTACGGTGCGAAATAAGTTCAGCATACGCGTGCATATGCTGCGGCAACTCCAAACCCCTCCGGGTGTTTGACCGGCTTTTAAAATCTCGCACATCTCATTCATTCGGTTGCAAAACTGGTTTCTGGCATTTCTTGGCAACGCCTTACTCATTCTGCCCGTTTACCTAAACCTACCAATGACACGTCAGAGGCAGCATGTAAATGGGATGGGGTTTGGTGACGAGAGGCTAAGTTCACGGCCCTGAAAGCCACACAACGCCGCCGCTGTTGTGTATCAATGGCTGGCCATCGCTAGAAGCAACGAGCCCATTTGTTCGTCTTGTTCTACCGCTAACCATAAACCTGCATCGATCCCCGCCGCACCGAATCCTGATTGCCCTATCCTGACCTATCCCAATGTCTCATACCTCGAAACCCATATGGCGTATTCCGTATTCTTGTACAGGGAAATTGAGTTTTCAGGTGGTGGGAAGTTGTGGGATGAACGTTGAGCCTTATAATGGCACGGGGTGACCAACAATGTCTGAACTGGACTTTAATAAAGGTAGGGCACTGATAAGGGACTTACTCCGTACACTTAACCGCGGATTTATACCATCCCCACAGCTTCAACCCACCGTCTGAGTTCCCACCCGTGATGGTCAACATTCCGACTTTTGATCCTGACCCACAAATCCATTTCTCGACCCCCTGACCCTCACCCAATGTCTCCTCTAACCCCTAAACCCGACACCAATGTCTAACACCTAGCCCGCAAACTCTTGCGTTCTAACCCAAAGTGAGTCCATCCCAACACCTATCATCACCCACAGGCTCCCCCTAACCAAAGTTGTTATCATCTGTAACAAACACAAACAGCGCTTCAAAGCTCATCGGCTTTGTATATCCCATTCCTGTCAACACCTTATCCGTGCCCTACGTTATTATATACCAATTCAAACCCTATTGGTGACCCCGTGCCCTTATACATCTCAAAGTTCATCCTACAAAGTCCCATCACACGGGAGAAACACAAACAAATAGACAAAACACAACTTTGTTCCCCGTATTGAAACGGCTGTACGCCGTATGAACCTCAAAACTCAATTTCCCTGGACAAGAATACGGGGAAAACCGTATGGGCCGGCAGGTATTATGGTGTAGTGTATAGTGTAGGATATAATAGTGTAGTGTAATGTATAGTAGGGTATAGGAGTGTACAGTAGTGTGTAGTGCATACCTGTCAACCCCTTATCAGTGCCCTGCATTACAGACCAACCCAGACCTTATTGGTCACTACGTAAAACCCTATAAATCTCAACGTTCATCCCACAAAGTCCCATCAGGAGGGAGAAACACATTTGCTGCCCTGCATTGAGACGTCCTACGCCGTGTGAACATGAAAACTCAATGTCTCTGTTTCGATTTAAAGCTTTCGTGACTGCAGGGATTCATCTTCTTGGTTCTTTCGGTAAAGTCACGTAGAAGGGAAGTAATAAAATAATAAAAATTAAACATAACAAAAATAATTCTCACGACGTTTCGGCCACAACGCAAGCAGCCGTCCTCAGGTGAAGAACAGGTCTGTCGGAAAGACAGCGTCTGAATGAGACGCTGTATTTTCGACAGACCTGTTCTGAATGAGACGCTGTCTTTCCGACAGACGCTGTTCTTCACCTGAGGACGGCTGCTTGCGTTGTGGCCGAAACGTCGTGAGAATTGTATTTTATTATTTTATTACTTCCCTTCTACGTGACTTTACCGAAAGAACCAAGAAGATCAATGTCTCTGCACGAGAAGAACACACACACACACAGCGGGGTAAAAGCCGTGATGGGCCGGCAGATTTGTGGGTGCGAATTTGGCTTTGTGGTTTCTCACCCTCGGCCAGTACGGCCTTGACACGCAGCTTCTGCTTGCCCAGCTCCACCGTGTTGCCCACGAAGTCCTTCTCGTCTCGGGCCACGTTGCCTCCGAAGAAATCGAAGGCCGACTGCAGGATAGACATTGTGGTGGTGATGAAGTGTGATCCGTTTTTGGTGATGTTAAAAAGTTCAGGGATGGTGTTATGATGTGGGTGATGGTGAGAAACGTTGTGAGTGTTGATGGTGGTGCTAGCTGGTGGCGATATTGGTGATGGCTTTGATGGTGATGATGTTGTTGGTGGTGTCTCGTGATGGTATTGTTGATGGTGGTGATGGTATTGGTGATGGTGATGGTATTTGTGATGGTATTGGTGGTGTTGGTGGTGTTATCGGTGATGTTGGTGGTGATGTTGTTGTTATCGATGTTATCGATGATGTTGGTGATGGTATTGGTGATGTTAGTGGGGATAGTTTTGGTGATGGTATTAGTGATGGTATTGGTGATGTTGGTGGTGATGTTGATGATGTTGGTAGTGATGTTGTTGATGTTATCGGTGATGTAGGTGGTGATGTTATCGATGTTATCGATGATATCGATGATTTTGGCGATGTTGGCTCAGGTGGCCCGGCCCGGCGAGGCCCCGCGTCCGCGTTTCCGGATCCGCGTCGGTTTGTATTTCCCACTGCGGATGCGCGCACCCGCCGCCGCCACATTGGCTCGCGTGAGACCTCGTGATTCGTCACTTATGCAGACTGGGAAATATGAAACGAGGGGAGGGGGGTGGTGGCTCGAGAAAATAGGGGGGCTAAAGTTCGAGTGGGAGGAAGGAGGGGTTAACGTGGTGACGTCATTACGCTCATGACGTCATCGCGCCAAAGCGTCACCCGCGCGGACGAAACAAACCTCGGAAATTTCACGCGCGGTGACGTCATCACGCGTGCCGGCGAGCGTGACGTGCTTAATGTGTGGTGACGTCAACAGCGCGGTGACACGCTGTTGTGACGTCATCCTACGCGAGGGGCGGGGTACGTCGTGCCCCGGGGGGGGGGGGGGTAACCATAGCAACCCCCATCACTGGAATTGACCCGGACATTTTTATACATTTTTATCCTGGAGATATCCGATGAGCTGTGAATACCTTTTTTTGACAGTGCAACGTTTAGGAAAGTTTAGCAAATCACTAAAAATAAACAATTTTTTACTTTATTTTACGAGGTTAAAGCCTGCTGAGCTGTTAGCTGCTTTGTTCAGAAACGACCTGGCCACAATTAATAGCTCACCGAAGTGGCTTATCAACCACACCGGTCACAGCTAGTTGGTGAATCTTGGAGCACAGCAATTTAGAGTGGATGTGTCAGCACTGCCCTCTGCTGCCCGCCACGTAGGAACGCAGCAACCTATAGCACCCGTTATGCACAAGGGTCGCCCATGCAAATCACTAGCCAGGCTCAAAACCTGCTTAGCTTAAAGTATATCAGTGTCCATTATCTTATTCTTTATTTCGTATGGGTTAATAGCAGCAGATTAAAGATGCGATTTTAGATTTTGTTAGGGGCCGTCCATAAATGACGTCACGCGATTTTTGACGATTTTTGACTCCCCCCCCCCTCGTCACACGGCGTCACAAAGTCAGACCCCCCCTCAAATATGACGTCACAAAGCTCTGCCCCCCCTCCCCCAAAACCATATTTCCATTTTGAAAATAAAGCATGCTTCAAATCGCTTTAAACTATTGTCATTGTGGTGCGTATTTCATGTGGCGCTGCACTCTGATGTTGTAGGAGTGTTGTTATAACCAGAGGTGGGACAAAGTCATTGTTATGCAAGTCCAAGTCGAGTCGCAAGTCATCAAATTCATGACTCGAGTCTGACTCGAGTCCAAGTCACATGACTCGAGTCCACACCTCTGGTTATAACAATTAGTGTTGTTATAACAATTCTATATTTAACACGTAGGCTTTCGCGACCAATATTATTCATAATATAGATGGGCTAAAGAAGTGAATTATTTTGTCCTTTGAAAACGTGACACATTTTTACTGTTTGGCCGTGTCGGGTGGTGGAGGGTTACGACACATTTATAAATAACGCGATCTGACCCACAAACCTATATTATGAATTCTATATTTATTTTAAGTTGCGCATTTTTATGTGACGTCACATTTATCAACCCCCCCCCCCCCCTCGTCAAACATGTCTGACCCCACCCCCCCTAGGTGCGTGACGTCATTTATGGACGGCCCCATATCCACTCAATTGTCTGTTCAGAAGCAGAGTGGGCCTCGGGACTGGTTACGATTGCGGGTCGATGGTTTGGGTTTCATGGCCATACGGCGAACGGCCCTTTCAATACGGGCAGAAAACAAAGAATGTGTCTATTTATATTCTTGGTTCTTTCGGTAAAAAAACTTAATTTGGAGCTTTTCGTGACTGCAGGTATTATTCTTTGGTTCTTTCGGTAAAGTCACGTATCAAGATAAAATAATAAATTAAATTAAATACTAGCATACGACGTTTCGATTGCAACACAAGCAATCATCATCAGGTATAAATTAAATAGAAACACAAATCTAGTATACTTAGAAATGTAATGTAATACAACAGAGAGTCGGATAACATAACAGTCAACACCCTACCTGCTTGATTACGTTCTTCCTGAGAATGCAAAATTTGAGAGAGAGATCAAACACAGAACCAGAGACATATAGACAGACATATAAGCAGACAGAATCTTTCGGTAAAGTCACGTATAAGGGAAATAATAAAATAAGATAAATATAAAACAATAACAATTCTCACGACGTTTCGACTGCAACACAAGCAATCACCTGATGATGATGATCACCTGATGACGATGATCACCTGATGATGATTGCTTGTGTTGCAGTCGAAACGTCGTGAGAATTTTTATTGTTTTATATTTTTTATTATTTTATTATTTCCCTTCTACGTGACTTTACCGAAAGAACCAATAATATGAATCCCTGCAGTCACGAAAGCTTTAAATCAACATTTAATGTGTCTACTTGTTTGTGTTTCTCCCTCGTGATGGGATTTGTAGGATGGGCGTTGAGATGTATAAGGCACACGGGGTGACCAACAATGTCTGAATTGGCCTGTAATAAGGTCGGGCACTGATTAGGGGTTGACAGGTATGCACTATACACTACACGTCTACACACTACTATACACGAAACCCTACTATACACTACACTATACACTACTATATCATACATTGACAGGTATGCGGTCCTGATTGGGTTGATGGTCGAAGGTTCAAGTGTCCACGTAGTAGTCGCAGTGTTTTGCTTACAATTGTTTGCAAGCCTCACCCGCGTGTTCTGCAACAGGGTCATGCCAAGTTTTATTTCAGTAGGGGGCGATGGTTGCCACTGCTGCTGCTTTGTGTTCCAAAGACATTGCCGTGTAAAACGTTGACATTTGGCAAATGTAGGTCACGATGTTTCTTCGAATAACGCCTCGGGATCTTTAACGTCTACTGCGAAAGAAGTTCAACATACGTACACTATACCATACACTACACTATACATTACACTTGTATACAACACCCTACATTACCCTACACTATTCTTTGGGTCTTTCGGTAAAGTCACGTAGATAGGTAAAAAAAATTACAACAAAATAACACTATACATGATATCACTATACCATACGCATTACACGAACCTAAACACGACACCACCGATTATCGCGGTTGGCTACGTACGGTGCGAAAGAAGTTCAACACACATGCATACACGCGGCAGTATTGACCAGGGCGGCCTGCGGGCACCGCACCGCGAAACCTTCACGACGAGCGGCGAGCTGGTGCCACGACTAGGCCCCGTGTGATTTTCAGAGTGCTTCAAAAAAATATTAACATTTACATGGGACTATCGTTTTTAATGGAAAAAGAACAGATAATACTGCACTGTAAACACATTCCTGCGGAGGGAGCTGGTAGGAACGTTGGGTTGCTCGGTCAATGGCCAGGGTCAACGGCGGCGTGGTGTATTCCGCAAATATGCCTGACTGTGAGGGCGGGCACAAGCCGGCGTGAGTAGGTTAAACGTTGAGTTTTATAAGGGCACCACGGGGTGACCAGCCCCTCCCCTCCCCACCCAGCCCCATCTCTCCCACCCCCCACCCAGCCCCACCCTCCCCACCCAGCCCCTCCCCACCCTCCCCTCCCTACCCAGCCCATCCCTCCCCACCCAGCACCTCCCTCCCCACCCAGCCCCTCCCTGCACGACGGACGGACACAATAATCCCCTGTGGGCTGGTGTAACCAGGAGGTTCCTACCAGTACATGATAACAAATGTAATGTTAAAAGCTTCAAAAAGTCAAAGTCTCCACTTACTCGCCATCACTGTCAACGCATTGCCTGGAATCTTCTGCAGGTGGTTTCCAGAGCACGGAGACACATTTCTCGTGATATTGTTGCAAATTCTCAGAAGTATTAAAAAAATTAAGCACCCCGTATATTCGATCGAACCCTTAAAACGCGTTATTATGAATAAGCGTTGGTCGCGAAAGCCTGCGTGTCAAACTGTGCGGTGTTTTTACGTGCGCAGGAGAGAGATCTTTTTTTTTACTGGTTACATCAAACTCCTAAAACGTTTCTTTTGTGGGTTCGAAAGGCCTTAAGGGGCCGTCCATAAATGACGTCACGCACCTAGGGGGGGGGGGTCAGACATTTGTGACGATGTGTGATGAAGGGGGGGGGGGGTTGAGAAATGTGACGTCACATCAAAATGCGCAACTTTAAATAAATATAGACAACACGTTCTACTTAATTAAATAGACTTTTTAATAATTGTTTTCTCCGACAACATCAGAGTGCAGCGCCACATTAAATACGCACTACAATGACAATAGTTTAAAGCGATTTGAAGCATGTTTTCTTTGGGGGGTGAGGGGCAGAGCTTTGTGACGTCATATTTGAGAATGGGGTCTGACTTTTTGTGACTCTGTGTAACGAGGGGGGGGGGGGGGGTCAAA
This sequence comes from Lampetra planeri, assembly GCF_965212315.1. Taxonomy (NCBI): domain Eukaryota; kingdom Metazoa; phylum Chordata; class Hyperoartia; order Petromyzontiformes; family Petromyzontidae; genus Lampetra; species Lampetra planeri. Next base: position 2,102,626 of record NC_136152.1, on the reverse strand, counting down.
AATCGTCAAAAATCGCGTAACGTCATTTATGGACGCCCCTAACAACATCTAAAACCGCATCTTTAATCTGCTGCTATTAGGGGCAGCGATACGGCCAACGTTCATAGAAACTTTCAACGATATTAATCACCAAACAGACCGAGTGATGAGAGACCCGCTCGTCGAATGTTCGTCTAGAGCTCTCAGCTCAGTGCCGGATTATCGTAGTAGCAAAAGTAGCTACACATGCTACGGGCCCAGGGCACGGGGCTTTAGGAGATGCAGCCCAGATGCCTCAGCCAGATGGAGGGCCTCCAGAGAATAAGTGAAAAGTTATTTCATTTGTGAATGCTGAATTTTATTTGTTGTTAGCCTTGTAAAAAAGTTAATTTAATTTTTCTTTAACTTTGTTTTCCTTAAATTTCGATTTAAAGCTTTCGTGACTGCAGGGATTCATCTTCTTGGTTCTTTCGGTAAAGTCACGTAGAAGGGAAGTAATAAAATAATAAAAATAATTACTTCCCTTCTACGTGACTTTACGGAAAGAACCAAGAAGATTTGTTTTCCTTTTGAAAATATTACTGGGGGCCCTCACAGGACATGCAGCCCAGGGGCCTACAAATATATTAATCCGGTCCTGTACAGGCCCCACACTTTCAAAGGCCCTGCACGAAATGCTTTCAAGCTACAATTCTGGTTCAGTGATTCTGCACTTGCTCTATTACTATAGTACTATACCGCCTTCAACTTTTATGAACGACTGGGTGTTTAAGTAAAGTCACGTAGGTAAAAAATGAAATTAAAATTAAATATTTTTTTATTAATTTTAATTTCATTTTTTACCTACGTGACTTTACCGAAAGAACTAAGAGTATGAATCCTTGCAGTCACGAAAGCTTCAAATCTAGAATGGGTGTTTAAGGTTAACGATGTGTCGTATTATCTGGCTGTATAGCAAATGGAAACATGCAATTACTTTACTGTGCAAGTAAAACATTTGTGTTTTAATATTTACGTGCTTTTTATTTAGGGCCCCTTCATAACATATGCTACAGGCCCCGCACTACCTCATTCCGGCATTGTCTCAGCCCCTGAACAATTTAATAAACCCATTTCAACGGAGGAGAAGGAATAGCAAAACGCCACGAAATCTCTCCTGATGCCCTCTCATGGTCAGCAGCAGACCATGACACTGGCGCCTATAGCTCCTGAGCCATATTGCTGCCATAATACGCAAGGCCTAGAAGCCACAGATCACCGAGCAAGACATCTCACCAGCGTGGAAGAGTAGGCCAAATACCTTCGACGAGAGGAAGGCCCCCTTGTGCAATCAGTGGCATGAGCAAGACATTGTAGGGCTGCCCTTTTACCAAGTGAACTCCCATTAACTTAAGGCGTCGTCATACAACCAGGCTCAGTTGCAGGCATATGTATGTATGTTGAACTTCTCTGGAACTGCACGTAGCCAACCGTACGTATCAGGATGAGAAAGAAAGGAAGACTCCGTGTGGATATTGTGAAATTGGCGCACATGTTGCTTGTCTTCATGGTCAAGTGTCGTAATTGGAAATCATTTTAGTGGCATCGAAAGCCGACGCTCGCCGGTATTTCCCAAGCTAAAAAAACCCCACTCTGTCTGGCATTGCCATTTGAGATGATTAAACATTTTGAACAAGTTAGGCGGGTTCAGGACCGGCCAATGTGGCCGTGGGTAGCAAGTCTTCCCGTGCGCATTTTAAACCGCTAAAAATAAAAAAAACCTGGCACACGAAGAAAGGATTTGGTCCGTGGAAGGTGGAACGGAAAAACCAACTGTGGTGACTTTTTTTTTATGGTGAGCGCACAGCTGCGGTCTTGCAAAAATAACGATGGTGGCCCCATCGGTCTCGCAGGGAGAAATGGAGAAGCCGAAATGGAGAAGCCGTTTGCATATATTAGCTAATATTCCCGATAGCGGTGGTTCGTATAATCCAAGTTCTGGGCAACCGTTTGATCGATGAGGCCACTCTTTTTTTTTTCTCTAGGGCAAGCCTCTAATAGCAACACAACTCTATGCAAAAATTTCATCACATGGGACCATCTTTTTGTTATATATATATAAAATATCTTTTTTATTCCACATCCTCCCTCACACCATACATTGACGGGTACAGATCAACGTCCTGTGCGGTAGTTGCAGGGGCATTGGCGGTTTCAGGCATCAGTCTCACACCCGATATGGGACCATCTTTACGATGAGTTATTGGCGACAGAGTCCAAATTTTCCCAATTCAAAAATTACCTGCAAATTAGCAATCGTGGCGATCACTACGCCCCGACTGGCAGTCAATGTCCCCGCTGACTCGCCCTGCAGAATTCTCACGGTCAAACAAAATCGACTTGAACAACCGCAACAGACAGACAGGTGGAGCTAATGCCTTCGGACTCTCGGCCATCATTGGAAAGGGCAACGAATGATATCTCGATGAGTCAAATCGCGACCGCCGAGTTGTGACATCTGACACTTTGCCGAGCCACGGGACGGGTGTGTCAATCGTCGCAGTCGAAACCCACAGAGGCTTTGCGTGACGTTTCCTTCCACGCAGGGACACACATGAGCCAAGCGGATGAGAAAACTGAGACTCCATCCGGACGTTGTGAAATTAGCGCGCTTTAATGCTTCGCTTTACTCTGCAGACAAGTGTCGTAATTGGAAGTGATGTTATGGCATCGAGAGCGGATAATCGCTGCCATTTCCAAAGCTTAAAAAATAATCTGTCCAGCATTGCCATTTAAATTCCTCGGACAAGTCGTCCAGGGTCAGGATGAGCCAATGTGTCCATGTGCAGCAGAGTCTCCGAGTGCGCAATTTTACTTTGCACGTAGTCCATCCCGTGCCACTGACGCACCGGCCTCCACGTGTCCACAGTTCCTTAACACACCGGACTTTCAAGATCTGTTCTTACAGTGCCATCACCTCCACAAACATCTGGCTTTAGGTCTTCCTCCTCCGTCTCCGGCGGCATTGCCTGCTATTTGCCGTCCTTTCTATCGAGTCCCACGATGGATAGGTGGCGGTGAGAGCTGGGGGAGTGGTGAGCAGGTTGATGTTGAGTGTGCCTTGGTGGGGGAAGGTGCGGGGGGGGGGGGGTCCCCTTCAGACGAACGAGCGGACTTGGCTGGAGATGAACGCGTGGATTTCGGGCCACACCTTGTTGGTCTCCGTGCCCGCAAAGGTGTGCAGGAGGCCCCTGCTGCTGCTCGACGCACAGGACAATGGCAACAACGACAGGGGCATGGGTGACGCTGTCGCTAGCAGGTCGGGCGGCGTGGTCACGGTGGTGGTGATGATGATGATGGATGATGGCTGCAGGTGAACGGTGGAGGACGGGGGCTTAATACAGGTAGGAACAACAGGTTCCACACTGCCCACCAGGGATTATTTGTCTGTCTGTCGTGCATATCCGGAATTCCGCCCACCCAAGCACCTCCCCACCGAACACCAAGCTACGTGTTTTCTCACTGAATTTTGTCCGGGCCGCTGGGTAGGCTGGGGTAGATGACACGTGACCGGCGGCCTCTGCCACAGCCGAGAGGGTATACTGGACGTGGTGTTCTGGGTCTGGGAATATTTCATAAGGCCGCTGAAATGAATCCCTGGGTGGAGGATGGTGATGAAAGATGGCGATGAATGACGATTTGGGTGAAAACGATGACGTGAAGTGATGCTGCTTGCATGATGGATGATGATGATGGTGATGATGGTGATGTTGATTGGTCGAGGGCGATGGTTGTACACGATGGATCGCTACTGCGATGGTGAAGACGAGATGGTCGTGCAAAGGTTTTCACGGTTGGGGCTGGGAGCTTCCTATGTCTAAACGATTAGATGACAACATGACGCTGGAAAGTGATGGATGATAGTGATGCACGATTGGTGGAGGGTTGCAGATGATGGTGACAGTTGCAACTGCTGACGCGCACGCTGACAACAGCGACAACAGCTGCCATCCGCCACGAAGTGGTGGTGACGACATCATCCTTCGCGCTTGTGCCAGGCTAGGTGCATTTCAAGGCTCGCTTGCAGGAGTTCATGCTGACAAAACATAAATAAATATCCCCGATTTGGCGAGCGGCTAAATGGGGATAAAGGACGACACAGCACGTAAGGGAGTGGTGTGGCTAGCATCATGCCCGGCCGCCTTTGTCTCCCCAGTGGTGCTGTTTACCCATCATACCAGGTACAGTAAAACCTTGGATTGCGAGTAACTTGGTCTGCGAGTGTTTTGCAAGACGAGCAAATTTTTAAAATAAATATTAATTTGATAAACGAGCGAGGTCTTGCAATACGAGTAGTACGTGTAGACGCTTTGTCTGCCGAGCGTCACGTGATCACAACTGATATACGAGTGCTTTGATATACGAGTGCTTTGGATTACAAACACGTTTCCAGAACGAATTATGCTCGCAATCCAAGGTTTTACTGTACTCATTTGAGACTAAGTCGACCTCGGGGAGGCTCAGGACCGGTTCAGATGATCGTCACTGGTATTGGCCGTGAGCGGGAATCGAACTCGGGTCGCCAGGTTCGTAGCGCAGCGTAGCGCTTATCGCTACACTACTGAAATTCTCACACGCCTACACACACGCCTACACACACGCCTACTCAAACGCCTACTCACACACCTACTCACACACCTATTCACACACCTACTCACACACCTACTCACACGCCTACTCACACGCCTACTCACACACCTACTCACACGCCTACTCACACGTGTACTCACACGAGCGTACTCACACGTGTACTCACACGAGCGTACTCACACGCCTACTCACACGCGTACTCACACGTGTACTCACACGAGCCTACTCACACGCGTACTCACACGTGTACTCACACGCCTACTCACACGTGTACTCACACGAGCGTACTCACGCGAAGTGGTTGACGAGCGGCTGCGTCCTCTCGCGATACTCGCGGAGTCGCGCCACCACCGTGTCGGGTCGGTCGTCCAGCCTCTGCGTCAGCGGCTCCCCCGTCACATCGTCACGGCCCTGGGGGTGGTGGGGGGGGGGGGGGAAGGGGAGTGGGGGGCGGGGGGAAGGGGGGCCACGGGGGGTCATGAGAGAGTTGGCCCCCAAACCTCCCCCACCTGAGAGAGAGAGTCCCACTAGAGCAGTGGGTTCTTGACCTTTACTGCAGCCTTGCACCCATTTGGGATCTCAGTCGTAAAAAACTAAATGTAGAATGTTCATACATGCACAGGGTTTGATGAAACAAAGTAAGTTGTACTTACATGACCGTGCTTAATTTGCGTTTGTGATGATTTACCTTCTAAAAAAAAAATCTGCCCATGTCTCTCGCACCCCCAGGTTAAGAAGAACCACATTCACTATCAATAACCAATAACCACATTCACTATCAATAACCAACAACCACATTCACTATCAATAACCAACAACCACATTCGCTATCAATAACCAATAACCACACTCACTATCAATAACCAATAACCACATTCGCTAACTATGACCAGTAACCACATTCACTATCAATAACCAATAACCACATTCACTATCAATAACCAATAACCACACTCACTATCAATAACCAATAACCACACTCACTATCAATAACCAATAACCACATTCACTATCAATAACCAATAACCACATTCGCTATCAATAACCAATAACCACACTCACTATCAATAACCAATAACCACATTCACTATCAATAACCAATAACCACATTCACTATCAATAACCAATAACCACATTCACTATCAATAACCAATAACCACACTCACTATCAATAACCAATAACCACATTCGCTATCAATAACCAATAACCACATTCACTATCAATAACCAATAACCACATTCGCTATCAATAACCAATAACCACATTCACTATCAATAACCAATAACCACATTCACTATCAATAACCAATAACCACATTCGCTATCAATAACCAATAACCACATTCACTATCAATAACCAATAACCACACTCACTATCAATAACCAATAACCACATTCGCTATCAATAACCAATAACCACATTCACTATCAATAACCAATAACCACACTCACTATCAATAACCAATAACCACATTCGCTATCAATAACCAATAACCACATTCACTATCAATAACCAATAACCACATTCACTATCAATAACCAATAACCACATTCGCTATCAATAACCAATAACCACACTCACTATCAATAACCAATAACCACATTCACTATCAATAACCAATAACCACATTCGCTATCAATAACCAATAACCACACTCACTATCAATAACCAATAACCACATTCACTATCAATAACCAATAACCACATTCGCTATCAATAACCAATAACCACATTCACTATCAATAACCAACAACCACATTCGCTATCAATAACCAATAACCACATTCACTATCAATAACCAATAACCACATTCGCTAACTATGACCAGTAACCACATTCACTATCAATAACCAATAACCACATTCACTATCAATAACCAATAACCACACTCACTATCAATAACCAATAACCACATTCGCTAACTATGACCAGTAACCATAACCTACAGCCATTACCATCACCTATAGTCCGTCGGTCCGTACCGCGTTCCTGGGGGGATTGTAGTGGGTGTTGTAGACGCGGCCGCTACGGGCGTGAATCCAGCGGGAGGAGAGGCGCTCTCGGATCGTGTCGGCGGGGACATCGAGGCACAGCACCGCGTCCAGACGCACGCGCTCGCACTCCAGGGCGTGCGCCTGGGGCAGCGTGCGCGGGAATCCTGGCCGAGACGCAAACACGAGGAGATGGGAACGCCAGGGTGGCGAGATGTTAACTGCCTCGCCTGGTATACAGAAGGTCCGTGGGTTCCGATCCTGAATCTGACAGCGGTATATTTGGAGTTTGTGTGTCTGTCTCTCTCTCTCTTCGTGGTCGCCTGGATTTTTCTCCGGGTCCTCCGGGTTTTCCCTCCACATTTCGAAACGTGCTTTTAGAGTATTTGGCTGCGATAAATTTCCACATCTTCTTGGTTATTTCGGTAAAGTCACGTAGAAGGGAAATAATAAAATAATAAAAATACAACATAATAAAATAAAATTTTCACGACGTTTCGGCCACAACGCAAGCAGCCGTCCTCAGGTGAAGAACAGGTCTGTCGGAAAGACATTCAGACGCTGTCTTTCTGACAGACCTGTTCTTCACCTGAGGACAGCAGCTTGCGTTGTGGCCGAAACGTCGTTAGAATTGTATTTTATTATATTTTACTTTTATAATTTTATTATTTCCCTTCTACGTGACTTTACCGAAAGAACCAAGACGACGAATCCCTGCAGTCACGAAAGCTTTAAATCGTGAGAATTATTTTATTGTTTTATTTTTATTATTTTATCATTTCCCTTCTGCGTGACTTTACCGAAAGAACCAAGAAGACGAATCCCTGCAATCACGAAAGCTTTAAATCGTGAGAATTATTTTATTGTTTTATTTTTATTATTTTATCATTTCCCTTCTGCGTGACTTTACCGAAAGAACCAAGAAGACGAATCCCTGCAGTCACGAAAGAAGCTTCAAATCGAAATTTCCACATGATAAGCAACTTTGTCGAGTTGTCATTTGCGGCCAGATCGCTTCTGGAAAAGAGCTCAACAGCTCAGTAGGCCTTACCTGGTAAAAATAAAAAAGTTTAGTCTAGCAAAAAAACTGTGAAAGAATACAATGATTTAGATGGCAGGGGCATGCACGTACCCGGCACATCGCGTAAACAACATCAGTGGGGAGGTCCCCTTTCCGCACTCGTGTGCCGTGCCGGCCCCTGCCATGAGTGCTCTCGCTAACAGCACTTGCCCCAGCGGTGATGGGTGAGGGTGAGAGTTGGGGGGGGGGAGGTTTTTGGCCTGCAGAGAAACTACCTCGGCCAGCCCCCCCCACCGCAAAAGCCGCGCGGACGCACAAGACGGGGAACTCGGAGCGAGAATCCCACAAGGGACGAGCGGATTTAATGCGCGGCCCACGGTTTCGCGCTGTGTGGTCGCATTTACATGTTGGAGTGTTTCCAGTTTTTTCCCTACCCCCTGCCCCCCCCCCCCGCTGGAAATCACGGCTTCCGTTCTTTTCCCGGCAGCTCGCGCCAAGATCCCGAGACCCGCGCGGCAGCGTTGATAATTATCACCGGTCAACACACTTTTTCTGGCATAAGGTATTCCAACGGTTTTAAGGTAATTTTTGGGTGCCGATTCCAAATCACATCAGGAGATATCAAATATTGCAATTTCAATAAAAACTGCAGAAGAAAAATATTAAATAAATGTGGATATCTACATTAAATTATATTATAAACACACTATCCTAAAAATACAGAACCATATTTTAACACTAAAGCAGTCACTGACTCGCAACAACTTGCAATCATAAGTGACAGAGTTAATTTCGGGTAAAATCAATGAAAATGGGGTATGCCGATAGCATAAAAATGAGATGTGATAGAGCAAATCTGAGATCAGATTTGGAATCAGCACCCTGAAATTAGTCTAAAACAGCTGCAAAAGTCCAGGCCAGAATTTTTTGTTTTGTTGACCAGTGTAATTATCGGATGGAAGTTGAGTTGGTGAGGCTGGCTGTGGGAGAGGGTGGTGGGGTTCATAATGTCCGTAGCAGAGCCACGGACTCGCTGAACCCGCGCCGCAGAGAGCCTGGGATCGAATCCCGAGTTACAGCTGCGTTGAAACCGGATTCTCAAGCGGAACGAGTTGATGGTATCACCTCGGTCAGAATAACACGAAAAGAAAATGTGTATATATATCCACACACCACGTGAAATCAGCTTTGTCACTTAAATTAAAAAGCCATGTTTGGTAACCATGCAACGAGCATATCAGAGGCGCAGAGCCGGTACCGCTGAGATCCTGAGCTCGACTCTCCGAGCTTACAGCCTGCCCACTCAGATTAAAGTGGGTTCACAAGTGCAGTGAGTTTTCCGGTGTCAGCTCGGTTAGAATAATACTAAAAAAAATTAACCCGTTAAAACAAAGTTTTTCACTATAAATCCTTTATATGCGTGGCATCGGGGCGGCTAGAGTCCTCTCGTCCTCTGACTTGAGATGGCTGCCACCTATGGGTCAGATGATTGTGTGCCAACATTAACCAATTGGTAAATAAATATTTTTAAAAAATTCCCTAAACAGTGTAAAATTTAGGAAAAAAATTTTCACGAAAATTCATTGTCACGCACAACGAGTCTGTGTGCAAAATGTCAGCTCGATTGGATCACGGGAAGTGGGTTAAAAAACGACCGAAAGATTTGCACGGTCCTAAGCAAGCAAGCAAGCGAACTTAATATAAAGGATGTAATTATATATATATAGTACACACCACGTGAAATCATATTCTTTGGGTTTGTCGGTAAAGTCACGTAGATAGGTTCAAAGAAAATATCCTATCTGCGTGACTTTACCGAAAGACCCAAAGAATATGAATTCCTGCAGTCATGAAAGCTTTAAAATCACGTGAAATCAATTTGTCACTTAAATTCAAATCAAATCCCGGTCCTGAGAATTAAAAAGCCACGTGCGGCAACCATACAACGAGCATATCAGAGTTCGCAGAGCAGCTATCGCTGAGATCCATGGACTCGACTCGGAGCTTACAGCCTGCCCACTCGGATTAAACCGGGTTCACAAGTGCAGCGAGTTTGCTGGTGTCAGCCGGGTCACGTGTGGGGTGTCGCCGCACCGTCCAGCACCCATCCCTCGTCACCGCGCCGCTGCAGCTCCCGCATGACGAGGTGCGTGATGAAGTCGTCGGGCACGAGGCGACCCGCCACGATGTAGGAGCGTGCCCGGTGCCCGATCTCTGCACGCGGACACACGCAGCACGCAGCACAACGGTGATGCCTGGGGTCACACGGGTAACCCTGCTTGCTCGCCTGGATAAAGGCGTTCAACTCGAACCAGACAAGCCGGCTTGGATTGGCGGCAAGAGACAATGTCGGTGTGGCGAGCGGTGTCGGAACAAGGTCCTGTGCCTCCCCTAGGTCATCTCAGCCTTAAATCAGTACCTGGTGTGGTGTGGGTGTATGAGCATTGTGCAAAATGCGGTCGCGCATGGCGCTGGATACCCACACCCCCTTTGTGTGCCGTGCTGGCCTTCATCGGTGCTGCTCGCTAAAACAAAACAACAACAGAACACTGACCCCCCCCCCCCACAGTCTGTTGCTATACGAGTGGCGTGGAGGCAAGGGACGGAGAGGCGGGTCCCGGCGCGACCCCGGCTCCGTGTTCCGGCACGGGCGGCCGCCCTTACCGTAACCCTCGACGGTCCCTGCCGCTCTCTCACCCCCACCACCACCACCACCCCCACCACTCCCTGCCGTTCTCTCACCCCAACCACCACCACCCCCACCACCACCCCCACCACTCCCTGCCGTTCTCTCACCCCAACCACCACCACCCCCACCACCACCCCCATCACTCCCTGCCGTTCTCTCACCCCAACCACCACCACCCCCACCACTCCCTGCCGTTCTCTCACCCCAACCACCACCACCCCCACCACCACCCCCACCACTCCCTGCCGTTCTCTCACCCCAACCACCACCACCCCCCACCACCACCCCCACCACTCCCTGCCGTTCTCTCACCCCAACCACCACCACCCCCACCACCACCCCCACCACCACCCCCACCACTCCCTGCCGTTCTCTCACCCCAACCACCACCACCCCCACCACCACCCACACCACTCCCTGCCGTTCTCTCACCCCAACCACCACCACCCCCACCACTCCCTGCCGTTCTCTCACCCCAACCACCACCACCCCCACCACCACCCCCACCACCACCACCACCCCCACCCCCACCACCACCCCCACCACCACCACCCCCCCCACCCCCACCACCCCCCCCCACCCCCACCACCCCCCCCACCCCCACCACCACCCCCACCCCCACCACCACCCCCACCCCCACCACCACCCCCACCCCCACCACCACCCCCACCCCCACCACTCCCTGCCGCTCTCTCACCCCAACCACCACCTCTACTCCCTGCCGCTCGCTCACCCAACCACCACCACCACCACTCTCTGGCGTTGACCGCGTTCCGGGAAGCCGGAGGGCAACGTTCATGGTGTCACGCTCATCACCCACGAGGGAGCCATTACCACGGCGGCTCGCAGTGGGTAGGAATACGAAGAATCGTGGGAGGAACGCGCGGAGCCGCAGGGGATGGAGAGAGAGGGAGGTGGCCACCACGTGGGCCACACGAGGAGCCCGTGGCACCCAATCGATATTGTAGGTGAAGGCGCAGCCCTGCAACTGCTTTCTTACCTTTGGGGCAGGGACGGTGATGGGGGGGGGGGGCAGTTGTCCGGCTTGAATGATTACTTCTGTGATAGGAAACGTGTAGTTGTAAATAATAATGATGATGATGTATAGCCCGATTGTTAATCCACTGCCCTGCTTTACAATGTGGTCCTGCAGTGGAGTCCTTCAACAGAGCAGGAGGAGGAGCATCAGCACCACACGAACTCTCTCCCTCTCTCCTGAAGCTCTCTCGCCCTGGCCAGCAGCAGCATCAGCAGCAGCATCAGCAGCAGCATCAGCAGCAGCATCAGCAGCAGCATCAGCAGCAGCATCAGCAGCAGCATCAGCAGCAGCATCAGCAGCAGCATCAGCAGCAGCATCAGCAGCAGCATCAGCAGCAGCATCAGCAGCAGCATCAGCATCAGCAGCAGCATCAGCAGCAGCATCAGCAGCAGCATCAGCAGCAGCATCAGCAGCAGCATCAGCAGCAGCATCAGCAGCAGCATCAGCAGCAGCATCAGCAGCAGCATCAGCAGCAGCATCAGCAGCAGCATCAGCAGCAGCATCTCCACATTGGTGTCTAGCTCCTGAACCAGACTGCTGTCAAGAATACAACAGAATCCACTGCTGGATCACCGCGTGATTAATTCGATGCACGGCATTTGCCCACTATAGGGAAGCTTTGCCGAGTCTGTGAACCAGAGGTGTGGACTCGAGTCATGTGACTTGGACTCGAGTCAGACTCGAGTCATGAATTTGATGACTTGCGACTCGACTTGGACTTGCATAACAATGACTTTGTCCCACCTATGAGATGTGGACTCGAGTCATGTGACTTGGACTCGAGTCAGACTCGAGTCATGAATTTGATGACTTGCGACTCGACTTGGACTTGCATAACAATGACTTTGTCCCACCTCTGCTGTGAACTCTTGCCCAGGAGGGTCCTGCCACACTCGCGACCTTACGGTCAACTCCGTTCACGAGAGTTTAGCTTCGGGTTGGAAGGAAAACAGGGAAAGCACGGAGAGACCCCCCCCCCCCCCACCACGCAATGGAATGGGTTAACACGGAAAGCACCGCACAGATTGATTCAACACTCTTGCTGCACTGCTGTCTTCTGGGAGTTTCTCAAATGTGTAGCGTGTGTGGGGTGCGGTAGTGTAGTGGTTAGCGCTACGCTGCGCTACGAACCCGGCGTCCGGGTTCGATTCCCACTTACGGACATCACCAGTGCCGATTATCTGAACCGGTCCTGGGCCTCCCCTAGGTCGACTCAGCCTCAAATGAGTACCTGGTGCTATGTGTAATTATCGCCACTGGGGAGACAAAGGCGACCGGGCGTGGTGTTGGCCACCCAACCCTTCGTGTGCCGTGTCGGCCTTCATAGGGGCTCGCTAACAGCACTTGCCCCTACAGTTTGTTACAGGCTATACGGGGGATCTTTGTTTTTGTTGTGAGGTTCACCAACCCAAGGTCAAGCACGCACGTGTCCGGGTCTCACGTTCCTTCCCCGAAATCGCGATAACAAAAAAATATTTTAAAATAAATGGTGAAACAAATCAAAGTCGTCTCCTTATACTTAACAAGTAAACCCGTAAAAACTAAGTTTTTCACTATAAATCCTTTATATGCGTGGCATCGGGGCGGCTAGAGTCCTCTCGTCCTCTGGCTTGAGATGGCTGCCACCTATGGGTCAGATGATTTTCTGGCAGCATTAAACAATTGGTAATTAAATATTTTTAAAAAATTCCCTAAACAGTGTAAAATTTAGGAATTTTTTTTCACGAAAATGCCTTGTCACGCACAACGAGTCTGTGTGCAAAATGTCAGCTCGATTGGATCACGGGAAGTGGGTTAAAAAATGACCGAAATATTTGCACGGTCCTAAGCAAGCAAGCGAACTTAATATAAAGGATTTAAAAAGAAGCTCTCGTGATTTTAATAACACGCAGAAAAAAAAGGTTGTAATTACCCTCCGAACGTGATTATGTCACACACAGTCGGGACATAATTAAGTTACGCGCAGACTGTCCCGTTCGTGTGACGACTCACGACCGTGGCGGTCACCGTGGGGCGCCCAAAATAACTCCGGGATTAGAGTGCCAAGGGTCCCCTGGCAGCCCCGGGGCAGCCGGGCAGGGCGAGCACGTGTCTGCTCCTCGTGCCGGCCACGGAGAGAGAGAGATAGGGGGGGGGGCAGCGGTCGCGTGGGTGAATGGAGAGAGAGAGAGGGCGGAAATGAGAGAGGGGGAGGCGGGAGACAGAGGATGAGAGGGGGAGGGGGGTAAAGAGAAGGGATTTAAGGAGGTGAAGAGAGAGAGGGGGGTGTAAGAGGGGATGAGAGAGAGAGAGCGGAAGAAAGCGACAGAGGATGAGAGACGAGGGGATGAGAGAGGGGATAGAGAGAGGGAGTGAAGAGAGGGGATGAGAGAGGGGATAGAGAGAGGGAGTGAAGAGAGGGAGTGAAGAGAGGGGGTGAGAGAGGGGAGATAAGAGGGGATGAGAGAGAGCGGAACAAAGTGACACAGGATGAGAGACGAGAGGATAAGAGGGGATAAATAGAGACAGAGAGAGGGGGGGAGTGAACGAGAGAGGATGCGAGGGGGATGAGATGGGGGGGGGGGATGAGATGGGGGGGGGGGATGAGATGGGGCGGGGAGGTGTAGGGGTGGTACCGGTCCTCCGGTAGATGTGGTCCCGCAGTAGCTCCCCGCTCGCCACGCTCGTGATGCCGAAATGGAGGCGGATTTTGTGGGCCATGGTCCCCTTGCCCGAGCCCGGGGCCCCGAGTAGGGCCAGCCGGGACACGGGGACACGCGCAGCCATGGACGTGACAGCGAATCGACCGCAGGGAGCGAGGGCGGTGCGGGAGAAAGGTGGGGGGGGAGACTGAGAGAGTGATGCGGGGAAGGAGGGAGAGGGGAAGGAGGGAGGTGCAGAACGAGAGAGAGCGAGTGAGCGAGAGAGTGAACGGGAGGTGGGGGTTTACATAAAGCTAAGTTTAAATAAATAAAATATTTTTTTACGAAATGATGAACGAAGCAAAGTGCCGACTACACCGAGCATCTTCTTGTTTCCACTGATCGTAAAAAAAAGGAGGGAGGTAGGGATGCAGGGAGGGGTGGTTGAGGGGTAGCGATAGAGAGGGAAGGAGAGCCGTTGGACTGCGAGAAGGGCTGCGTGCAGAACGAGAGAGTGAGCGAGAGAAGTGGGGGTTTACATAAAGCAAAGTAAAAAAATTACGAAATGATGAACGAAGCAAAGTGCTGACTACACCGAGCATCTTCTTGTTTCCACTGATCGTAAAAAAATAAAAAATTAACCCGTAAAAACAAAGTTTTTCACTATAAATCCTTTATATGCGTGGCGGATAGAGTCCTCTCGTCCTCTGGCTTGAGATGGCTGCCACCTATGGGTCAGATGATTGCCTGCCACCATTAAGCAATTGGTAATTAAATATAATTTCTTTTTTCCTAAAAAGTGTAAAATTTAGGAAAAAAATTTGTCACGAAAATAAATTGTCACGCACAACGAGTTTGTGTGCAAAATGTCAGCTCGATTGGATC